>NC_080657.1:5915000-5975729 GCF_027579445.1 Ammospiza nelsoni | reverse complement strand
ATCCTGGGCTTAAAAGGAGCCTTTTCCAAGCCAGATGGAGGCAGGGATGGATGATGGCTGGTGTGGTGCTGTGGGCAGCCAGCAGGGGCAGGGATAATCCTGGAGAAGGTTTCCCTTCTGGATTTTGTCCCCCCTGTATCCCCACCATCCAGCCAGGCCTTGGAGCAGGGGTGTCCTGGAAAGGTTTTCCTTGCACAAGGACATCTGCAGGGCCTCGTTTGTGCCACAGCCAGAAGGACTGGAAGATTTCCAGGAAATCTGTTCCTACCCCAAGGAGTGCTGTGAAAAACCCCTGAGGAGCTGTGGGGGGCTGGTGGAGCAACTGGGGCCATCCAGGAGGGAAAACCGAGGTGTGAAACCAGGCCGTGGCTTCCAGACAAGCCCTGGCAGCATTCAGGGGTTGGTTTATTTTGTGGATACAGCAGGGAGGTTGATATTGTTAAACCTTTTCCAGTGTGGAGTGATGGCAGTGAGCATGTTCTGGAATAAAAAATAAACGATTTTGCCCAATCCTCTGGTAGATCTCAGCATGAGCTGCTGGGTTTCAGATGCCTCATCCTGCAGAGCCAAATCCTCCTGGCAGAGGGTCTGTGACCTCAGGGACAGCATTCCCTCTCAAAGCCCCAAAATCCCAAATCCATCTGCACAACCCTTTTTGTGCCATGGTTGGAATAATAAAATCATTGAGGTGGGAAAATCCCTCTGAGCTCAGTGAGGCCAAATGTTAACCCAGCCCTGCCAAGGGCAGAATCTCCAGTCCTGGGCTCAGTTCTGGGTCCCCTTGGACAAGAAGGACCTGGAGGGGGCTGGAGAGGTGTCCAGGGCAGTGGGAATGGAGCTGGGAAGGGTCTGGAGCCCCCAGGAGGGGCTGAGGGAGCTGGGCAGGGGGCTCAGCCTGGAGCAAAGGAGGCTCAGGGGGCCCCTTGTGGCTCTGCACAGCTCCTGCCAGGAGGGCACAGCCGGGGGGGGGTCGGGCTTGTGCCCCAGGGGAACAGGGACAGGAGCAGAGGGAACGGGCCTCAGGCTGGGGCCAGGGCAGCTCAGGGTGGGCACATGCAGGGAATTTCCCCATGCAAAGGGGGCTCAGGCCTTGCCAGGGGCTGCCCAGGGAGCTTTGCAGTGCCCAGTCCCTGCAGGTGCCCCAGCAATTCCTGGAGGTGGCACTCAGAGCTCTGGGCTGGGGGACAGGGTGGCATCAGCTGGGACTCGAAATGTCCTTGGAGCTCTTTTCCCACCTCATCTCTGCATCCTGAACACCAGAACCCCAAAGGCTTTTCCCACAAGGGAATATCCATCCAATGCCAAGCCCAGCAGCAGAGGTGTCCCTGCCCCAGCCCCTTCTGGCAGGGGAACATTTCCTGTTCCCCACAGCTCCAAACCCCTCACACCAACAACAGCAAGTCCTTAAAGTCCCATTTTTTGCATATTGGGGGAAAATTGCTGCAATGGAAAGGGGGGCTCAGGCACTTGTCAGGGGCTGCCCACGGGGGTTTGCAGTGCCCATCCCTGCAGGTGCCCCAGCGATTCCTGGAGGTTGGCACTCAGAGCTCTGGGCTGGGGACAAGGGTGGGGGTCAGGTCACAGCTTGGATGTGATGATCCCAAAGGCCTTTTCCAGCCCAGCTGATTCAGGGGATTCTGGGATTCTGTGAGGTCCCCTGCTGGGCAGCAGCTGCCTGAGGCAAAGCTGAGAGACAGCCTGGGCTTTGCTTCCCGACAATGGAACATGCTGTGCCAGACAGATCCTGGTGGGACTGAGGTTCACACATTCCCAGAGAAGTTTGGATGCAAGATCCAAGTGAGATGACACTTTAACTGGAAATAACAGCAGCAGAGAAATCAACAAACTCCAGGCCCTGGAGCCTGTTCCTTCACTGACATCAAATCCAGCATATTCCTCCAAAATTGTCTGGAGCAGAGCATTGTTTTTGTTTTTTTTTTTTTTTTTTAATTTTTTGTCCCAGAAGGACACCACCAGCAGTTTCTGGTTCAAATTATGAGGTAATAAAAACAAACTCCACCATGCTGCTGTTTGTTACTAATTATGGGGCTTGTGTTTTTGGTGTCAGCAGCTCCCAGCTTCAATCTGCTGGCAGGAACAACAGTCCAAAAAGCAATTCAGGTCAGATTTTACAAGCCTTTAAACACATTATCTCTGATTCCAGTCAAATCATCACTCCTGGATGATATTTCTATAAGACACAGTCAGCAGATGTTGCTGAGTGTGAATCCAGCTGTTTTCTGTGCTGATGTATGGACAGATGTGACTTCATCATTAATCTTATCCCATGTCCAGGGGTGGAATTTGAATTTTGGGAGGCAGGATGGCAGCAGAAATGGATGCAGCAGGGTATTTAGACAGGAGGTAAGAAGTGGCTGGTCTCTCATGATGGGAGTGGTGGCACTGGATGTTTCCAAGGATAAAATGCCCTGGAACCCTCAGGAACCCAAGGTGGCTTTAGGAAGGGTCACAGAGCCCAGCTGGACACTGGTCAGAAGGATCAGATTCTGATGTCTTTGTGGAATTATAAAATCATCAGGGTTGGAAAAGCCCTCTGAGATCGAGTCCAACCTTTAACCCAGCCCTGCCCCTGTCCCCAAGTGCCACATCCACAGGGCTTCTAATTCCCTCCAGGGATGGGGCTCCACCCCTGCCAGGCTGGACACCCTTTCCATGGGGAATTCTTCCCAAAAATCCCCCCTGAGCTGCCCTGGCCCAGCCTGAGGCCGTTCCCTCTGCTCCTGTCCCTGTTCCCTGGGGCACAGCCCGACCCCCCCGGCTGTGCCCTCCTGGCAGGAGCTGTGCAGAGCCACAAGGGCCCCCTGAGCCTCCTTTGCTCCAGGCTGAGCCCCTGCCCAGCTCCCCTCAGCCTCTCCTCACTGGACTGCAGTACATTCCAGCACTGAGAGCTGCAATCAGCCCCCCTGAATCCCAGAATCCCAGAATGGTTTATGTCGCAGACATCTTTTATGGAAAATCCTTTTCTTGAGATTTTTTCTTTCTGAGAAGCCGAGAGGCCTCAGGAACAAAATGTAAACATTGATTATCTGCTGCTGTGGAATGCAACAGGTGCATCTGGGATTGGTCTCATGTGGTTGTTTCCAATTAATGGCCAATCACAGCCAGCTGGCTCGGACAGAGAGTCTGAGGCAGCTGCCTTTGTTATCATTCCATTCTATTCTATTCTATTCTATTCTATTCTATTCTATTCTATTCTATTCTATTCTATTCTATTCTATTCTATTCTATTCTATTCTATTCTATTCTCCATTCCATTCTTAGCTAGCCTTCGGAGATGAAACCTTTCCTTCTATTCTTTAATACAGTTTTAATGTAATATATATAATAAAATAATAAATCAGCCTTCTGAACATACAGTCGACATTCTCGTCTCTTCCCTCACCTGAAAACCCCTGTGAACACGGTCACAGTTTGGGTGGGAAGGACTTAAATCCCACCCAGTGCCACCCTGCCATGGCAGGGACACCTCCCACTGTCCCAGGTGGCTCCAAGCCCTGTCCAAGCTGGCCTTGGGCACTTCCAGGGATGCTGAAGATGTGAAAGAACTCATCCAACTGCTGTCAATCACGGGGAGCAGCAGCAATCCTGGAGGCAGTGAGGACTGGGAGAGCACAGCTGGAACGAGTCACCTGGGGGAGGAATATCTCATGTTGAGCAGCTTCCCGAGCTGCCAGAAGGATTCAGTATCTGGAGTCACATCAGGACAGCAGCCCTGGCTATGGAGGGAGCTTTATTTGCAGCTCCAGCAGGAAACTTCCACTCCAGCACTGCTGATTTCACTGCTGCTCCCCTCACCTGCAGGATACGCAGTGTCAGACTGGAGGTGTTTGCAGATGAGAGATAACAACTGTCGGAAAATTAATTTAGGAGTGCTTAGAAAGTGTTCTTGGAGCTGCAGAGCCAAGCCAGCTGTGCCTGCCACACCTGGGGAGCGCAGAGGGAGCTGATAAAATCTTGCTGTTTCACCCAGCAACAGCTCCTGGAGGGAAATTGTCACCTGGCCAGGGAGGAGGAAGCAGCCCCTGGAGCCAGGAGAAAGCAGGGGCAGGTTTGAAGAGGCACAGAGACCTTGCCAGGCCTTTGATGTGTGTTTGCAGTGTGTGTGCCAACAGCTGTGCTCCCAAAAAAAGCTGCTGTGCCTCCTTGTGCTTTGTTTGGATCCGTCAGGTTGGGAGGAAGGGAAGGGATGGAGGAGGCCTTGATGTTGCAGACATCTTTTATGGAAAATCCTTTCCTTAGGATTTTACCTCCTGAGAAGCTCAGAGGCCTCAGGAACAAAATGTAAACATTGATTATCTGCTGCTGTGGAATGCAACAGGTGCATCTGGAATTGGTCTCATGTGGTTGTTTCCAATTAATGGCCAATCACAGTCAGCTGGCTTGGACAGAGAGACCAAGCCACAAACCTTTGTTATCATTCCTTGCTATTCTATTCTTAGCCAGCCTTCTGACGAAATCCTTTCTTCTATTCTTTTAGTATAGTTTTAATGTAATATATATAATAAAATAATAAATCAGCCTTCTGAAACATGGAGTCAGATCCTATTCTCTTCCCTCATCCTAAGACCCCTGTGAACACCATCACACCACGATGCTGGAGGCTGGGAGAGCTGGGGGTGCTGCCCTGGAGAGGAGAAGGCTCCAGGCAGAGCTCAGAGCCCCTGCAGGGCCTGAAGGGGCTCCAGGAGAGCTGCAGAGGGGCTGGGGACAAGGATGGAGGGACAGGAGGCAGGGAATGGCTGCCAGTGCCAGAGGGCAGGGCTGGATGGGATCTTGGCAATTGGGAATTGTTCCCTGGCAGGGTGGGCAGGGGCTGGGCTGGAATTGCCAGAGCAGCTGTGGCTGCCCCTGGAGCCCTGGCAGTGCCCAAGGCCAGGCTGGGCATTGGGGCTGGCAGCACCTGGCACAGTGGCAGGTGTCCCTGGGCTGCAATCAGCTGCCATTGAAGATCCCTTCCCACCCAAACCACTCTGGCATTCACATTCCTGAACCAAGGATGGAAACCAGCACCAAAACCCATTGCAGCAAATGGAGAAAGGAAAGGAAAGAATGATTGCCTGGCTGGTTCCAGGTGCCCCCAGTGCCATTTGCCACAGGGGGTTTGTAGGCTGGCAAGGCCTGGTTAGAGAGGTTTGGGCTGTGCCAGGGGTGCCCAGAGCAGCTGTGGCTGCCCCTGGAGCCCTGGCAGTGCCCAAGGCCAGGCTGGAGCACCTGGCACAGTGGGAGGTGTCCCTGCCATGGCAGGGGTGGCACTGGATGGGATTTGTTCCCTTCCAACCCAAACCATCCCACGAGTACAAAACCCTCTGCAAGCCAGGCTGAATTCCTGCCTATCCGAAGGCAAACAGCACAACAATCCCCTCTAAATGTGGCATCAACAGAAACAACGCTCTGGCTTCGTGTGGATAAGGGAAGAGCTCCTGAATCTCCCACAGTTCCACCCGGAATTGCAAATTCTCCCGGAATTTCTGGGACCAGCTCCCTAGGCCCAGCTGGCTCAGGTGTTGGGAGATGGATGGCACAAACCTGACTGTTGCTTGCAGAGCTCAGGTTTGGAAAGGAAACCTTGGAAAACCCAAACCCAGGGCTGTCAAAGCTCAGGAGTTTCCTTTCCCTTTTTCCGGCCTTTACACCTGACAGGCAGTAAAGGTGATCCCAGGGGAACGTCCCATGTTTGTTTATGGAGAAGAGTTTGGGGTTTGTGGGGGTTTGGAAGGGTTTGTAGGGGTTTGTCAGGGCCTGTAGGGGTTTGTACAGGCTTGTCAGGACAGACTGGAGAGTTTTATTTTGTCAGGGTTTTGTCAGGGTTTTTCAGGATTTCTCAGGTTTTGTAATGATTCCCCACTCACTGCCAGAGGAAATAGAACAATGAGACCACTTTTCATTCCAGAGGGGATTTTCATTCCCAACATGTGCAGTTCTTGTCTCGCTGCCCCTCCATGCTGCCCACACTGGAGCAGGGACCAAGGCAAGGCCCAGCTTTGCTCTGAGGCTGCCCTGAGCTCTGTTTGCAGTTCCTGCCTGTCCTGTCTTATGCCATCCAGGGAAGGAGCAAATGTGTTCCCCATTCCCGTGTTCTGAATTCCCAGTTTCACCCCTGGGACTCTCCACCCCACAGCATCATCCCCAGGGAGGAGATTTCCTCTTGTCCTCCTCCCTCCCTTTGAGTCCTTCACCCACAGAGCCTCCAAGTCCGTTATCATGGAATGTTTCTCATGCTGGACACAGAATCCATCAGGACAAAACTCCAGCTCTTCTGGGCCCTCCAGGTGCTCCTTCCTCTTCCTCTTCCTCTTCCTCTTCCTCTTCCTCTTCCTCTTCCTCTTCCTCTTCCTCTTCCTCTTCCTCTTCCTCTTCCTCCTCCTCTTCCTCTTCCTCTTCCTCCTCCTCCTCCTCTTCCTCTTCCTCTTCCTATTCCTATTCCTCTTCCTATTCCTATTCCTCACTTTTGTCTTCTCCTTCTCCTTTTTCTTCTTTTTTTCCTTTTCCTTTTCCTTTTCCTTTTCCTTTTCCTTTTCCTTTTCCTTTTCCTTTTCCTTTTCCTTTTCCTTTTCCTTTTCCTTTTCCTTTTCCTTTTCCTTTTCCTTTTCCTTTTCCTTTTCCTCTTCCTTTTCCTTTTCCTTTTCTCCTCCTCCTCCTCCTCCCTCAGTGCTGTTTGTCCCTGGTCTCCCCTGACAAGGAGGGTCCAACCCTGCCATGTGCAGAATCCTGACATTTCAATTTTAGTGACAATCAGCTGCCCCAGCCAGGGATGAGGAGAGGGAGAATTTGGAAATGATCTTGGGAAAGGTCCCTTTCCACAATAGAGCCATGGGATGTGCAGCAGGACCCCCTCAGGGTGGCCATGCAGAGCTCTGCAGGCCCTGCCAGCAGGATCTGGCTCTAAACCCAACCCAGCCCCACAGAAATGTTGTTTTTGTGGGGCCATATCGCTGTGAGCTCCTGGAGCAGCCATCGGTGCTTTATCCATCAAATTCCCTCCTTCTCCTCCTTCTCAAATGAGGGGAATTCTCTCCCTGGGTGACCATAATCTCTCTGCCCTGCAGCTCCTCTTGAGGAACAGCTGAAAAAGCCACCAGTGGTCCCGTCCCCAGGTCCCCCTGCCATGGATGCGACATGGACCTGTCACCTCGTGAGACAGAGCACCACACGGGCCCTTGGATTTGGGAGATATCCCACAGAAATTCCTTCCCTCCAAATATTTATTTTCACGACCCAACGGGTCAAACAGCCCAAGATGTTTTCTCAGTTGCTTCAAGCTGAAGCAATCCAAGAATTCTGGGAATCTTCCTCGGAGCCGAGGTCCTGGGTGAACAATGCAGGACGTGGCTGAAGGTCTGCGTGGAGCACCCACCCTCCACATCTGCTGGGCTTTCCTTGGAGATTTATTATGGACAAAAGCAGCTCTTGGAAGAGCTGTTCTCCTCCTGTTGGAGCAGATGGACAGAAATATTTCACACATGATGCAAATTCTGGATGGCTCCACCACAAACTCCAGACGGGAACGAGCGGGGTGGACATTAAATTGTCCCTGATTTATAGACAACCCCACAAAATAAATCCCAGCCTCGCTCAGGGATCTTCCCCACTTCAGTTTTGCTCTTGATCTCCGAGCCAAGAGGCTGGAATTCCAGGTTTTTGCAGCCCCAAAGCCAGTAGCAGTAAAAGTTTATAAAATCCTGGGGGATTTGCGCTGCAGGTTGAGTGGGGAAAGTGATCTGAGATGAAATTCTTACTCTGGAAAACAGGGATGGATTTCCAAGGCTGTGCTTCCAGGGCTGTGCTCCTTCCTACCTAGGCTGGAACAATAAATATTTAATGAGGCAAATGGATCCTCCTGCACTCGTAATTAAGTGAAGGGGGATAAATTGCATTCCTAATTATTCCTAACAAAAGGGAAAGCAATTTCCTCCTTGATCAGGGAGAATTCCCATTTCCCCCCAAATGAAGTAGGAGCAGGGAATGGACTTGAAAGGAATGGGTTTGAAAGGAATGGGTTTGACAGAGGACATTTAGCATCTGATGGAGAAAAAAGGCAGTGCTCACCTCTACTGGGGAGTTTTATTGTGTTTAAACTGGTTTTACTGGGATAACAGTGGAAATTCTGGGCTCATGGACCATGGGGAACTCTTCATTCCTGGGCCTCAGTTTCCCATTTATAATTTGAAGATAAAACTGGCTGGAGCTCACAAGGACTTTGTTCCTGGAACACTTTTTTTGAATGCCAAAAATACAGATTGCAACATCTCTTGGAAAAAATCCTCTCTGAGCAGATTTGTTGTTGGAAAACATGAATATCCAAGTGTGGAATTCTCAAATATTGCTTCATATTTTATGATTTTTCCTCCCATAGTTATTTTTATGACTTTGAAGTGTTTTGCCTCACAATCCCCAACTGTGAACACAGGGATTTATTGACTGATAACAACATAAAATGCAGATGAACAGCACAGAATCATGGAAGCGGCATCCAGCCTATCTCCAGCTGTCCTATAGAGACTGGAAACAGTCCTAAAAAGAGGGAAAATGTTCCTAAAAAAAGGGAAAATGATCCTAAAAAGAGGGAAAATGTTCCTAAAGAGAGGAAAAATGGTCCTAAAAAGAGGGAAAGGAGTAGGGCTTGGACTTATCCTGTCTGGGTTACTGTAGGGGAATCTCACTCATCTTCCCACCCAATAATCCAGTGAAGATGCAGCCTCTTCCCTGCCCTCTCCCTTCCATCCTGGAGCATCCCTAAATCCCCAGCACTGTTCACACCCTTCTCTTTCCCTGGATGCTCCCTCCCTGTTCCCTGGCTCCTACACCAGGAGTTTTTCCCAGTGCACTTCTTCCCTTCCCTTTGTGCAGCTGATCCTGGATGGAATCACATCTCCCACCCACCAGCTCCGTGTTCATCCCCTGCCCCTTTCCCAATCCCAAATCCTGAGGATATCCCTATAACTCTGCTCCCAGTTTCCATGTCCCACCCCATCAGCTCTGTTTCCATCCCCTTCCCACTTCCCAATCCCAAATCCCTGTGGTTTTTCCTATATTTTTGACTCCGTGCCCTTTTCCATTTCCACCCCACCAGCTTCGCTTCCATCCCCTGCCCTTCCCAGTTCCAAACCCCTGTGGATATTCCTACATCTATAACTCTGTTCCTAGTTTCCATTTCCACCCTACCAGCTCCATGCCCATCCCCTCGTCTTCCCCAATCTCTACATCTATAACTCTGTTCCAAATTGTCTTGGTTTGAACAGTCAGGTGTCTGCTGAGGAAGGCAGGGGCCTCCCCTGAAATGGAAAATGGAAACCCCCTCCCTCTTACTATTATAATTATTATAATTATTAAAAATTTGAAATTAAGGGTCTCTCAGGCTAATATATGGGAACAGGACTAACAGTTCTTTATTAGGGAAGAAAATAAAAATAAAATAAAAAATGCAGCAATACAAAACAAAGTATTCTGCCCTGCCAGAGTGAGAGCAGGCCCTGGCACGCTGTGGCTCAGGCTGGTGGCACAGCCCCATGCCATGGGGGCTCAGCCCTCCTGCAGTGCCAGCTGTGGCTCTGCTGCAGCAGGGATCCTGCACAAGGGGGGAGTTTTCCTCTGCAGCTCCAGGGCTGCTGCAGATGGGCCTGGGCTCCCTCTGGCCATGCAGGGCAGCAGAAAGCTGCTCCTCTGGCAATGCAGGGGGCAAAGGCTGCTGTGCTGTGCCAGGCTCAGATTGCATCCAGGCAGGAATGCTTGGCTCCTGCCCTGGGCGCAGCATCTGCCCATGGGATGCTGGAATTGGATCAGCCCTGCAGGGACACTCAGTGGCCATGGAGAGCAGAGATCTCCTGGAGGGAGGATTGGCTGTGGGAGAGATGAAGAAAACTGCCCCAAGCACAGCAGAGAACTGCCCCAGCTCTGACAGGTGGGCACAGAACACACAGCCCAGATAAATCTTGCATTTCCAACCCAAGACACCAATTTCCATGTCCCACCTCATCCCCTGCCCTTCCCCAATCCTAAATCCCTGTGGGTGTCCCTGTCTTTAACTGTTCCCATTTTCCATGCTCCACCCTGCCCCTTGTTCCCAGTGGATTTAACTCCAAAATTTTCCCCTTCAAGAGC
The DNA here is from genome assembly GCF_027579445.1 of Ammospiza nelsoni. Taxonomy (NCBI): domain Eukaryota; kingdom Metazoa; phylum Chordata; class Aves; order Passeriformes; family Passerellidae; genus Ammospiza; species Ammospiza nelsoni. The sequence continues at coordinate 5,965,610 of NC_080657.1, read as the reverse complement.
CCAAACTGGCGAATCCTCCGGAGCAGGGGGAACCCAGGACTCTGCTGTTGGAGGTGTAGGATCTGTACCCCTCTAATAGGAATAAAATCCCCCCACAGGCCTCCATGGGAAGCTTGGGGAGCTCACAAATTTTGGACAAATTTGGTCAGAATTACCAGGCTGGGGAAAGCAAGAGAATTTTTTTCCTTCTAAGTTTGCTCTTTGTAATTGCTGAATTGTTTTGGCTGAAGCTCCCTCCCTCTCTCCCTCAGCCCTTAAAAAGCAAAAGCAGCCCGAGGTGGATGCTCCATTAGAGAAAAATCTCAGCATAAATGATGGAAATTAAAATTATAACTCCAAGCAGAGCTTTCCAAGGGGACTTTCAGGGCTCCTTAATAGGCCAGGACCCTGCAGCTGCTCCAGTGAATCCCTGATTTACTGGGGAATATTAATGGGCCTCTCTGCACAATTATAGCCAGAAACAGCAATTAAAGAAAAAATCAGAGAGGGCAGAAACTCAGGCAAGGATCCTCAGCCAGCACTAATTGGTGCAGCTCAGAAACCAACAGAGCTGAGCAAATTCCACCCGTTCAGGGCAGCTCTAAGGAATTTCTCATTTCCAGCCACCCTCCTCTTGCATTTATCTCTTTTTTTTTTTCCTTGGGAAGAGCTAAAGCACCATTCGTTTAACCCTAAAGTTAAAATGAAAAAGGAAAATCAGGGAGGCCTGAGATAATTGCAGAATTCTTCCAATTTGGAAAAGTTGGTTTGTGTTTTTTATTAATGATATATTTTATATTTTTCAAGTCATTTTAATAATTCCAATTCTAGGCTTCATCCAGGACCTTTTCTTTTACTTGTAGTGTTAATGGAGGAAAATGAATTATTATTAGGCCATTAAAATTGATAATTTTTGTGAAGAAAAAACATTCTGCAGAAACCAACAGAGCTGAGCAGAATTCCACCCATTCAGGGCAGCTCCGAGGAATTTCTCATTTCCAGCCACCTTCCTCTTGCATTTATCTCTTTTTTTTTCCTTGGGAAGAACTAAATCACCATTGGTTTAAGCCTAAAGAAAAAATGAAAAATCTGGGAGGCCTGGGATAATTGTTGGATAAGATTTCTTCCAGTTTCAAAAAGTTGTTTTGGGTTTTTAATGGTACATTTTATATTTTTTCAAATATTTTGAGAGTTCTAATTGTAGGACTAATTTTTAATTTTAAGAGTTCCAATTCTAAGTATCCTTCAGGACCTTTTCTTTTGCTTGCATCCTTTATTGGAACAAAAGAAATTATTATTGGGCAGTTAAAACTGATATTTTTGTGATGAAAAAACCATTCTGCAGCACAGAAACCAACAGAGCTGAGCAGAATTACACCCATTCAGGGCTGCTGAGAGAAATTTCTCATTTCCAGCCACTTTCCTATGGAGTTTATCTCTTTTTTTTTTTCCTTGGAAAGAGCTAAAGCACCATTGGTTTAAGCCTAAAAATAAAAGAAAAAATGAAAAATCAGGGAGGCCTGGGATAATTGCAGATTTCTTCCAGTTTGGAAAAGTTGCTTTGGGTTTTTTAATGGTACATTTTATATTTTTTCAAATATTTCAAGAGTTCTAATTTCAAGAGCAATTTTTAATTTTAACAGCTCCAATTCTGAGTATCCTCCAGGACTTTTTCTTTCACTTGTAGCATTTAATGGAGCAAAAGAAATTATTATTAGGCAGTTAAAATTGATAATTTTGAGAAGAAAAAACATTCGGCAGCACAGAAACCAACAGAGCTGAGCAGAATTGCACACATTCAGGGCTGCTGAGAGAAATTTCTCATTTCCAGCCAATTTCCTCTGGAGTTTATACATATTTTTTCCCTTGTGTTTTTTATTTTTTCTTTTATCTTTAAGCTTAAACCAATGGTGGGTCTGCTGGAAGATAAAAGAAACAATGGGAAGGATTCCACTGATTGATGAATGGAAAAAGATATTTGCTTTTACAAATAAACTTTAGGTTTGCTGATAAATGAAATTAGACATTGACAGATGAAAGAAACAATGGGGAAAACCCTAAATTCCATAAGAATTCAAGAATAAAAGGGAGGGCTGTACATTAGAGGGAAATCTTTGGGAAATCTTCAGCATCAGGCATATCGGGGAGTCTGAACCTCTAAAGTGTGTCAGAAATGGGGAAAAACCCCTAAATTCCATAAGAATTAAAAATTAAAAGGAAGGTTATACATTAGAGGGGAATCTTTGGTGTCAGGCATTGGGGAGTCTGAATCTCTCAAGTGCCTCAGAAATGGGGAAAGAGAGAAGGGAAATGCAGCTGGGAAATTGGGATAAAAGGAGGCTGCATTCTCCAAAAATTGGAGAGATTCCAGAGGATGCCCCATGGCCTCTCCCTTTATTGGAATAAAGTCAAAGGACTCCTCTGTCTCCTTTTTGGACATAAACCTCTGGTGTCAGAACTCAGCACAACCCTCTGGGTGTCCAGAGTTGCCAAGGACCCCACCAAGGGGCTTGGAGACCCTGGCACACAGCCCAGAACACCTGCGGGTTTGATTTTGACCCCTGGAGCAAGTTACCAGCTTTGTTTGAGGACCTGAAAGTCACACAGGTTTGAATGGTGTAATAACAAAATGCTCACAGGGTGAAAATGTAGATTTTAGGATTTTTGGTGTGGGGGTTGTGGGGACAAGATGGAGGAACTTGGGCGTGTCCAGTCCTTCTTCTTTTTCTTCTCTACCTCCATCTTCTGCAGTGATGTTGGCACTTTGGGATTGGTTTAGAGTAGAAGTGCACTGTCTAACACAGGTGATAGGTATTGGGAATTAAGTGTAAATATGTTATAGGTAGTTTGTAGTGTAAAAGGACAACACTGCCTTGGAGGTGGTCAGGGTGCCTGTGGCTGCCCTGCTGAGCAGATCTCGGCTGGGCAGAAAGAAAATTTTATAGATAAGAATTAATAAACAACCTCAAGACAGAAAAGTGAAGAGTCCAGACTCGTTCTTCAGTTGCTCAGGCCAAAGCAGAGACATCCTGCACATCTTGGGGCAGCAGTTAACAACAGCAACCCGAGAGTGGTGTTTGTGGCTTCATTTTCCTAACACAGCTCATTGGGAACTTTGGAAGCTCCAACAGCAGCACCCGAGTCCTGTAAGCCCAGTCTGGGAGAAAACAGCGATTATGCAAGAAAAGCTGTCAAAAACAACCCCTCTGTTTGCTGCTCTGCCTGCCTGGCTCTGAGGCTGCACAGCTCAAGTTTTCCATGTTTGCTCCAAAACAAATAATTGCCTTTTTCACTGGAGCTTGGGGTCAGCACATCATTATCACCTGCTGCCCTGGATGAGGCCAGGAGGGCCCGTGGTGCTCAGAAATGAGGTGTCTGTGGACACACAACGGAGGAAAACTCCATCCTCCCCCTCTCCAGACGTGTGTGAGACGCTTTCCCCTCTCTGGTGAGACTCGCCGTGACCACAGAGCCTCGTGATGAACGTGGTGGAGCCAAAGGAGTGGGAAAAAACCCTGGAAAAATAGAATTATTTTTCTTTTCTGTGCCAAAACTTGTGCCTGGTGTTCCAGCTCTGGCTGGGGCATCTCCCATGTGCTGCAAGAGGGGAAAAAAACTCCAGGGATTTCCCTCTGTGCCTCGTTCCTGGTGATTTGAGGAGCAAAAGGGGTTTGGGAACATTGTGCCTGAATCCACATAGACAGAAAATGTGGATTTTTTTTTCCAGCAAAGGGGGGAAAATCCAATGGGAAATTCTTCTCCCAGGATTTTTGGGTGCTGTTCATGCCCAAGGTCGGGGTTGCCTGCTTTCACCTCTAGGGTGCTGTGAAATCAAGCAGAGGGGGGAGATTCCTCTGCTTGCTTTGCTCTGAAATAATTTTAAAACCCCACCAGCTCATCCTGCACACCCAGGCACCCACACATGGCAAAGGACAGAGTGGAAAAGGAGAAAAATGCGGCCTGGAGTTGCTTTTTTTGGAGATTTCTGTCGCCCTGATTTTTTAAGATTTTCTAAGCCTTCTGATGTTTATATTTTCATAATGAATTTTTTCACACACTTTATGTAAATAACTCATTGTTTTGTATTCCTTTATGGAAGAGGAGAAATTTGATGGCCTGTTGGTTTGTCCAGTGTCATTGGAGAGGTGGCACTGTCACCCTCCAATTCACTGTCACTTTTGGAAATCTGTAAATGTTGCAGTATAAAATTAAAAAGTCTCTTATACCTTGAAAAGAGCAGCGTGTCCACGTTGTGTTATTTTGTGTCCTATAGTTCTATTTATATATTTTATATATTTATAAAATTTTAATTTTGTTTTTAATTTTAATTTATTTTTTACTTTATTTTATTTCTATATATTTATATAGAAATATATTTTATATATTTCTATTCCTATTTCATGTCCTATAGTAACAAGGTTCCCCCTCAAATTTGTGGGAGTTCCCTTCAAGTTTGGAGCTTTGGGGGGAAACAGGAAGAGGGAGGTTGCTGGTGTTCCAGAATCTCCAGATTCTATCCGGGTAGGAATGCTTGGCTCCTCCCTCTGGGCTCCCATCTCCCAATGGGATGCTGTAGTTCTTATCAGCCATGCAGGGACATTCAATAGCTGTTATCAGCATTGTCCCCTCCCGAGGGAGGTGTGAATGTGGTTACTCAGAGAGAGATAAGGCAAACTGCCCGCTTGACAAAGGTAATCTGCCGTACAGATGGTAATGGAAAACATCTTGCATTGCAATCTTCAACAGCATCAGCCCCAGATGGGGTTGTGAGGAGAAGAGGCAGCACAGGATATTCACATCAGAATCACCAAGGGTTAAATTAGAGGTGGTTTAGCTTTAAGCCCTGACTAACCCTCTTCAGGTTGTTCTGGCAGCCTCTGAGCTGGGATGGTGGGGGAAGAGGGCAAGGTTCTTCCCCCAGAGGGTGCTGGCACTGCCCAGGCTGCCCAGGCAATGGGCATGGCCCCGAGGCTGCCAGAGCTCCAGGGATGCCCAGGCTGGGCTTGCTGGGGGCTCTGGGCAGGGTTTGGGGTTGGGATTGATCATCCCTGTGGGTCCCTTCCAGCTCAGCACATTCCATGATTGTGTGAGAGTGAGGGATGGGGGAGATGAAGGATGGGGGAGAAATTTGGGCAGCGCTGCAGGGATGGCCAGGGTGGGGTTGCTGCGGGGTCTGGGCAGGGTTTGGGTCTGGATCCATGATCCTGTGGGTCCCTGGAGCTCAGGATGTCCTATAATATTACATTATATTAATATTCTGTAATATTTCATATCTATAACATTCTATATCTACAATATTCTATATCTATAATATTCTATATCTATAACATTATATATATAATATTCCATATCTATTATATTCTATGATCTTTTAAATGAATGGGAGGTTCCCCCCAGCCCTGCCTGCTGCAGAGCCCCGAGTTTGTTGTCAGGACCTGAAGAGCAGAAGCAGAGGTAGAAAGGAAAGGGGCCAGGAAATGCCAGATTAAAGACCAAGCCTCACAAATCCATGTCTCAGCAGAGCTGGGCTCATGTGAGGTCCTGAGCAGCCCTCCTGCTCCTTGTTGCCAACCAAAGCACCTCAAAGCCACCCTGAACCATCCCTGGGTGCCCTGCAGCAGGAAACTCAGGGATGATCTTCCCTCCCCTCTTCTGGAGCATTATCAGCAAAAGCTTCCTTGGGATTGTGGTGCTCTGAGGCAGCTCTGGGGCATGAGGGCTGCCAGGGCTGAGCTGGGGTATAGAATTACAGGGATGTAATTCTGATTTAGGATCAGTCCCATGATCTCCCCAGAGGAGCAGCTCAGGGCTGGGGAGTTTTGTGTTGTCACTCCCAGAGTTTGTGTCTGTGCACAAGGAACACCTCCTGCCTGGGTGTGAGCCCGAGTGGCCATGGCTGTATTGATTAATTGATTGATTAATTGACCCCATGGAGCCTGGCTTGCCAGGCTGGGCTGTCCTCACCACCGCACCATGGGCCCATGGCCAGGCAGGACAGAGGGTGTCCAGCTCAGCCCCGTTCCAGCAGTGCCTGCACTTTATTTTGCCAAATTTAAGTCAGTTCCTAGAGCAGAGCAGCAGAGGAGAGTTAGAGAAAGAAAGGTCCCTGTGGCATTCACATTCTCTGAAAAATCCCTTTGCCCAGGATTTTTCTCCTGGGAAGCTGAGAAGTCTCAGAGAAAAGGGAAACAATTCTTATCTCATTTGCTTCTCCTGTGCTGTGCTCATGTGGAATGTGTTTGGAGATTGTTTACCCACAGGTGATTGTTCCATTGGATTCTGCTGGGAGTTGTTTTCACTCTTTGGCCAATCAGGGCCAAGTTGAGAGTCACACGTTTCCATTATTATCTTTTTAGCCTTGTGTAAGTATCCTTTCTGTATTCTTTCGTATTGTATAGTATTCTTTTGTATAGTATAGTATTCTTTAATATAATATAGTATTATAAAGTAATAAATTAGCCTTCTGAGAACATGGAGTCAGATTCATCACTCCAGCTTTTGTTGGGACATTCCCAGCAAATCCAATAGGCCCTGAAGGCAGAAATGCCTCCTGCTGGGCTGAAGGGAGGGCACTGCCCAGCTGATGCCACCCCCAGCTCTGGGTGCTTCCAGCCCTGCCTGGAGCAGGGAATGCCAGGCAGAGCGAGGAGCAGAGCTGTGCTGGGGCAGTTTAGATCCACAGCTGTGTTGGGACAGTTTGGAACCAGAGCCAGCTCTGAATGTGCAGCTCTAGGAAAGGACAGAAGCTGGGATGAAGCCCAGGGAAAGTGAAGCTGTCACCTCTGCTGTAAGAGCAATGGGAGTAGCACGGTCGGGACGGACAGAGAGCAGAGATCTCTGCAGCCAGGGCTGGGAACTTGTGGGTTATTGCAAAGGGCCTGGGTGCAGGGCCCTGCTGGGAGCTGCCAGCCACAGCTCAGAGCAGGCTGAGAGAAGAGAGGGGGAGAGAGGGTGAGAGGGTGAGAGAGTAAGAGAGCAAAAACATACAAGAGTAAAAGGGGTAAGAGAGTAAAAGGCACGAGCTAAGAGTAAGAGCTAAGAGGCAGGAGAGCAAAGTTCCCGTTACAATACCATAAATCTTCTTCTGTGTTGAATATTCTCATTCTCAGTAACCAATCCAGTCCAAGATACAAATCCTACAGCATTTCCATACAGCCTCTAAGAATCATTACATTCCCACACTGGGTTACATTTTAAACCCTAAAAACTCCTCTTTGGGCCCTTCTGCCAAGCTGGCAGGGTCTGCTCTGAGCCTTGGGCCTGTCTGCAAGCAGAGGGGATTGTTTGATCCAAAGGGGATCACCTTCAGCTGGCCATGCCATTGTTTTCCAGTTGTTCAGTAACTGAGGGATCTCAAAGCTTGCTTTCATTTCAATCTCGCTTAGAGTTTCCATATTCTCAAAATCTTTTTCCAGGCAATCATATTTATAAGGCTTTCCTGTTTCACCTTCCCCAGCACCCTGCCAAGCCCTGGCAGTGCCCTTCCTGGGGCTCAGGGCTGTGACAGCCTGGGGACATCAGTCACAGCTCTGGCACTGGCTCAGCCTGAGCTCCCCGAGCCATTCCCAGCTCCCTGGGAGGCAGGAGGGGGTAGAGATGGGGATTTGGAGCATTTCCAGCCTCAGGGGTGCTGCAGGAGGCTGAGCTGTGTCCAGGGGTTTTCCTGGGTTTCTCCAGGGTTTAGGCACCACTGATTTCAGCATGTGATAGAATCACTGCTGGTCTGTGCTCCCTGGCTGTGCAGGGCTCAACAAAGAGGGGAAAACCACCCAAGGACAACAAGTTTGACAACAGGTTGCCACCAGCAATGAAAAGGAGTTGGAAAGGCCACTCTTGTTATTCCTGCTGTAATTAAAATGGAGAATGTATTCCTCCTTGCAGGCAGCCTCCTGCAGAGAATTAACCACAAGATTAATGAGGTGCCTGATGGTTTGTGCAGCCCCACTCAGAAGCAGAGCATTGTTTGCTCCTGGTGTTCCTGGCTGTGGAGAGCAGCCAGCTCCCTCCTGGTGACGTCCTGGGCTCCCAGGGACGCTGCAGATGGATGTTTGTGCTGCTGGCCGGGATTTGGGAACAGCCCAGCCGAGGGAACACGCTCAGGATCCCTGCCCTGAGGCACAGGGAGGGGACAGCAGCCCTGGGAAGGAGCAGTGCCCAGTTTGCTGTCACAACAAGGTGAGACCCAGCTGGGAGCAGAGCTGTGATATCGAGCTGCTGGTGACACTTTGTCACCAGTGCCACAGGCCCCTGGGTGGCTGGGACAGGCGCTGTCACCCTCTTGTGTGATCATGGGATGTGTTATCTCGTGCTCTCCCTCATTTTCCCCTGATATTAAGAACCACCCAGCTTCAGTTTCACTGCCAAAGCACTTTCATATCAAACCCACGTGGATCTGAAATTGAGCTGCTGGTGGCACTTTGTCACCAGTGCCACAGCCCCATGGGTGCTGGGACATGCAGTGCCACCCTGTCCTGCCAGTGTCCCCAATGACCAATAATTGCTCCAGTTTTTACTGGATGTGTTATCTTGTGCTCTCCCGCATTTTTCTCTGTTTTTAAGAACAACCCAGCTCCAGTTTCACTCCCAAAGCACTTGCACATCAAACCCACACAGCTCCAAACATGGCTTTTCCATCCTGGTTTTCTTGATCCTTTCTGCAGTGAGGGCTGGGAGCAAGTGCTGAGCCCCACGGGGTGAGAAGGACTGTCTTGGTTTGAACAGCCAGGTGTCTGCTGAGGAAGGCAGGAGCCTCCCCTGAAATGGAAAATGCAAACCCCCTCCCTCTGAATTATTGTAATTTTGAAATTAAAAAACTCTTAGGCAAAGCTATGGGAGTAGGAATAACAGTTCTGTACTAGGGAAATTAAAAATACAAATGCAATGGTACAAACAAACCCTGCCAGAGTGAGAGCAGGCCCTGGCACGCTGTGGCTCAGGCTGGTGGCACAGCCCCATGCCATGGGGGCTCAGCCCTCCTGCAGTGCCAGCTGTGGCTCTGCTGCAGCAGGGATCCTGCACAAGGGGGGAGTTTTCCTCTGCAGCTCCAGGGCTGCTGCAGATGGGCCTGGGCTCCCTCTGGCCATGCAGGGCAGCAGAAAGCTGCTCCTCTGGCAATGCAGGGGGCAAAGGCTGCTGTGCTGTGCCAGGCTCAGATTGCATCCAGGCAGGAATGCTTGGCTCCTGCCCTGGGCGCAGCATCTGCCCATGGGATGCTGGAATTGGATCAGCCCTGCAGGGACACTCAGTGGCCATGGAGAGCAGAGATCTCCTGGAGGGAGGATTGGCTGTGGGAGAGATGAAGAAAACTGCCCCAAGGACAGCAGAGAACTGCCCCAGCTCTGACAGGTGGGCACAGAACACACAGCCCAGATAAATCTTGCACTTGCCATCTAAGACACCAATTTCCATGTCCCACCCTGCTCTGCCTCTGTGTCCCCATGACTCTGAGGAGCTCAGGGATCCGTGGCAGTGTCCTGGAATTCAAGGGCATCACGGTGGCGCTGCTGGGGGTCACCCCCCAACATTTCTGAGGAGGAGCCGTGGCCTCAAAGATTTCTGGGCTGGGGACACCCAGGAGGTGGCCCTGACACCCCACCCTGTCCCCATGGGCACCAGCCTGGCCAGGCCCGTCAACCTCTGATAAAACCCAACCAACATCCACTTGTCTGAGTGACCACTGAGTGACCCCTGGGTGACTGCTGAGTCACCAGGGAGTGAGCACTGAGTGATGCCTGAGAGACAATTGAGTGAGCACTGAGTGACCACTGATTGACTCCTGAGTGACCACAGAGTGACCACTGAGTGACCCCTGGGTGACTGCTGAGTCACCAGGGAGTGACCACTGAGTGAGCACTGAGTGATGCCTGAGAGACAATTGAGTGACCCCTGAGTGACCACTGGATCAGGAGTGGACAGAGAGTTCAGCCTCAGGTCCAGATCCTGCAGGGCCTGCATAGAGTGACCTGAATCCAGGATTTCCCGACTCTCCCATCGGGGTTTTCTTCCTAAATGTCCCTAAATCGCCCTTCCCACGATGTGGAGAGCGCTCTGTGTGCTCTCCCTGCGGAGCCTCCTCTCGCACATTGCTCAGAGCTGTTCTCACGTCTCCCCTGCAGCCCCTGCAGACTAAACAAGCCCAGGTTTGTTTTTGGGACCTCTGACCAGCCCTGGCCTGGCTGATCCCGCTCTCTCCCGAGGCGGTGCCCGCTGGATGCAGCTCCAGCCCTGGGAGCACAGGGATGATTTGGCCTTTCTCCTGGCCAGCACTTGGATTTACAGCTCTGCAGGGAGGAAGCCAAGCTCCCCTCAGCCAGTTATGGCTCTGCCTCACAAACCAGCTCCCAAAATCCACTTTTAGGAGCTTTAGGAATTTTCTCCCCATTTCAGGTGCCCAGGACCTCACTGGGGGTGTGGCTGTTGTGGTGTTCCCTGCACCTGGGAAGGGTCAGAGCCCCAGACCTCCCCCAGCCAGGAATGCTGAGGGATTATAAATGCTGGTGTGACAGAGATAGGCAGAAAAATTATAATCCCTTTTCCAGGGCAAGGACTGGGAGAAATTCAATATTTTTTCCCATAGAAAACCAAAATCTGAGAATTTTGGGCTGAAAACCAATAAGGGTTTTTTCCCCCCTTATTTTTCTCCCTTCTTTTTTATATAGATATATTTTTTTATATTTTTTCTTTTCCTTTTTTTTCTCCCTTTTATTTATTTTTCTATTTAATTTTTTCCTTTTTTCCCTTTCCCCCTTTCCCCCCCTTTTTCCCCTTTTTCCTTTTCCCTCTCCTCTTCCTTTTCCTTTCCCTTTTCTTTCTTTTTCTTTTTCCTAGTTTCCTTTTTTTCCCCTTCTCCCTTTTCGTTTTTGCTTTCATTTTGATTTTCGTTCTCACTCTCCTTTTGTTTTAGTTTTGTGATGTTTTGTTTAATTTTTTTATTCTAGTTAATTCTAATTTTCTAGAGTGAAAATTTTAATTTTCTAGAATTTTCTAATTCTAATTTTCTAGAGCAGAAATTCTAATTCTAATTTTTAATTCTAATTTCTCTCCAGTGTCTTGTGCATCTTTCTGGAGCTCCCTCTCCATTCTCCAGCCAGACCCCTCCTCCAGATCACCTCCACCCTCACCCAACCTTGCTGTTCCAGCAGGGAGGAACCCCAGAGGCTGATCCCATCTCTGACACCCAGAGATGCCATTTTTGGCCAAAAGTCGTCCCTTTTTGAACAGAAAAATGAATCTGTGACCCAAACCAAGCCCAAAGATGTCCCTAAACCCTCACTGGTGTAACTGAGGCCGTTCCCTCTGCTCCTGTCCCTGTTCCCTGGGGCACAGCCCGACCCCCCCGGCTGTGCCCTCCTGGCAGGAGCTGTGCAGAGCCACAAGGGCCCCCTGAGCCCCCTTTGCTCCAGGCTGAGCCCCTGCCCAGCTCCCTCAGCCTCTCCTGGGGCTCCAGACCCTTCCCAGCTCCGTTCCCTGCCCTGGATGTGCTCCAGCCCCTCCAGGTCCTTCCTGAGCTGAGGGATGAATGGAAAACTGGAGCTTTGCAGTGGTCCAAGGAGCTTCAGGAAAGGTGGCTGGGACAGGAGAGGGGACAGGCTCAGATGGATCCATCCCCCAGTCCCACCCAGCTGTGACCGTGTTCACAGGGGTCTTATGTTGAAGGAAGAGAGGAGGATCTGACTCCATGTTTCAGAAGGCTGATTTATTATTTTATGATAGATATTACATTAAAACTATGCTAAAAGAATAGAAGCAAAGGTTTCATCTCAGAAGGCTGGCTAAGCTAAGAATAGAAAAGAATGATAACAAAGGCAGCTGCCTCAGACTCTCTGTCCAAGCCAGCTGACTGTGATGGGCCATTAATTACAAACAACCAACATGAGACCAATCGCAGATGCACCTGTTGCATCCCACAGCAGCAGATAATCAATGTTTTCATTTTGTTCCTGAGGCCTCTGAGCTTCTCAGGAAGAAAAAATCCTAAGGAGAGGATTTTTCATAGAAGATGTCTGCGACACCCAGCATGTCACCCTGCCCCATTTCCAACACCACCCAGCAGGGAGGGCCCATCCAGCCTCGTGCTGTAAATCCAGGAGCTGTTTCCTCACTGAGTGGCTCTGCCAGGCCTCATGACAAACCTCAGCCTCCAGGAGACTTTTCTGGTGCTGAAACCCTGAGCTCTGCCTGGTCCAGGCCAAGTGGGCTCAGCTCTGTCCTCTGGTTGAAGTGGGTCTGGATTTATTGCTGTTTCTGCAGCGCTGGAGCTTCACTCAGGAGGCAGCATTACTCACAGAGCTGCCTCCTGCAGGGCTCCCCTGCTTTCCCTGATCTTTCCCTTCTTGCCTTCAGCTGAGTTCTCTCTGCCACGAGCCATCAAGCACAGAACTGCTCGTAGATCACCTCTTGTCAGGGGCTGGCAGCGATTCTGGCCTGGCCTCTGAGCTGCACAGCTGTTGGAGAGTTTGTCTGGCTGGAGGGAGGGAGGGTGGGCAGGGTCAGGCTCTGGGGTGTTCTCAGCCCGTCCATGTTCCAGTGGAAGCTGGATTTTAGCTGGAAAACCATCCTGTGGTGAGGGGAAAAGCAGGAATGCACATCAACCTTAGGTGCCTCACAGAATCCCAGATTATCTCAAGTTCAAGGGACCCACAGGATCATGGATCCAACCCTGCCCCCACCAACCCCACCCTGGCCATCCCTGCAGCGCTGCCCAAATTTCTCCCCCATCCTTCATCTCCCCCATCCCTCACTCTCACACAATCATGGAATGTGCTGAGCTGGAAGGGACCCACAGGGATGATCAATCCCAACCCCAAACCCTGCCCAGAGCCCCCAGCAAGCCCAGCCTGGGCATCCCTGGAGCTCTGGCAGCCTCGGGGCCGTGCCCATTGCCTGGGCAGCCTGGGCAGTGCCAGCACCCTCTGGGGGAAGAGCCTTGCCCTGATCTCCAGCCTGAGCTGCCCTGGCCCAGCCCCAGCCGTGCCCTGGCTGCTGTGTCTGTCCCAGAGCAGGGACCTTTTCCAAACCAGGTTTTCATGGGTTCTTTGCTGGGAATCTCACAGATTTCTGGCTCAAAGCTTTGTGGGGAATAAATCCTGCAGGGAAGGGATGGGGCAGGGTAAAGTCTGTGCTGCTGCAGCTGAATGCATGAAATCCTGCTGTGCCTCTTGGATTCTGAGTGGAACAGCTCCTTCCCTCCCTGATCTGCACCTTGTGCCTCTCAGAACAAGCTGGGTCTGGACCTGGTTTCTTTAACCTGCCTAAAAAAGCATTTTACTCACCCAAGGCAAAAGAAAATATTCCAGCTGGAGCTGGAATTGCTCTTACCCAGCCCCTGGCGTGTCCCTCTGCGGGTGCTGTAATTTAGGATGGGGCAGGCAGATCAGACAGGCTTGATGTGGCTTTGCTTTCTCCAGGAGCTTCTCCAGCACACTCATTCCTGCTTCCCGTGCCAAGCAGCTCTCCCTCCCCTCCCAGGCACCACGGAGTTGCCCCCTGATATCAGGAACTAAAGGAAAAACACTTTGTAAACTGCTCAAAGTTGTGTAAATAACATTTCCCAAGAGTCTGGTGCACCCCACTGCCCTTCACCATCATGGAAGGGATTTTGGAGGGATCACTTCTGGAATTCCAGGGGAATTTCCAGCAGTGCCTGGGATGAACTGCTTGATCCTGTTTTCCCACCTGGTGCCTGTGTCAGCTCAAAGGCCTCATCTGAAATGGCAGCCAAACCTCAGCACACGCTATTATTTGTTTTCAATTATGAATTAATAGATTAAAAAGTCCTGCTGGTTAATTACAACAGGCTAAAGCAGCAACCTGGCTTTGCAGCAGAGTGTCCTGAGGAGGAAAAGCAACGGGATGAGGGCAGGGAGAGCAATGGGATGAGGGTAGGGAGAGCAATGGGATGAGGGCAGATAAAGCAATGGGATGAGGACAGGGAAAGCAATGGGATGAGGGCAGATAAAGCAATGGGATGAGGGCAGGGAAAGCAATGGGATGAGGGCAGGGAAAGCAATGGGACGAGGGCAGGGAAAGCAATGGGATGAGGGCAGGGAAAGCAATGGGATGAGGACAGGGAGGTGCAGAGGCATAACTCTGAAGGGTTACAGGGAATTCATAATTCAGTTAATTTCCAGTTTTCTGCTGGAAAATGCAGCTTCATGAGCATGACACACTTCCATTTGGAGCTGAGAGCTGCATCTCCCATCCTGCACCAATTCCCAGAGGATCTGTAACCCCACCCAGCCCAAAAAAGCAGGAGAAATCCCAGTGCTGAGGGACATGGGTGTCATCTCCACCTCTCACAAACCCATTCCCTATTCCCTGACACTCCATTGTTTTTGGAAATGTCAATCCCAAACTTCCCTGTTCCCCTGTAAATCATCCCCTGTTCCCCTAATTAACAATGCCCTCCTCCAGTTTTAAATTATTTTCATGGGTTCTTTGCTGGAAATGTCACAGATTTCTGGCTCAAAGTTTGTGGGGAATAAATCCTGCAGGGAAGGGATGGGGCAGGGTAAAGTCTGTGCTGCTGCAGCTGAATGCATGAAATCCTGCTGTGCCTCTTGGATTCTGAGTGGAACAGCTCCTTCCCTCCCTGATCTGCACCTTGTGCCTCTCATAACAAGCTGGGTCTGGACCTGGTTTCTTTAACCTGCCTAAAAAAAGCATTTTACAGGGCACTGAAGTTTTATTGCCCTGTTGGACTCCCACATCCCTCCAGATGAAAAACGAGCCACTTAAAATGAAAAAAGGTTCTATTTACTGCATTTTATTGACTGGAGTGGCAACAAAGCCGCATCCCTCTGCTGGGCTGGATCCTTGTGGACAGAAAGCTCTTTGCAGGAGAGGTTTGAAGGCTGCTGCAGGAATTCCTGCCAGGCCTGAAGTTTATTCCCCTGAAGCTGAGCCATCCTTACACCTTTTCCTGCCATCCTTACACCTTTTCCTGCCATCCTTACACCCTTCCCTGCCGTCCTTGCACCCCTCCCTCCTGAGCTTCCATCCTTCCCTCCCATGCCTACATCCTACCCTGTCATCCTTAAATCCTTCCCTCCTGTCCTTCCATCCTTCTCTGCCATGTTTACACCCTTCACTCTTGTCCTTGCACCCTTCCCTCCCATCCTTACATCCTTCCCTGCCATCTTTGCATCCCTCCCTGCCATCCCTACACCCTTTCCTACCATCTTTACACCCTTCTCTCCCATCCTTGCATCCTTCCCTGCCATCCTTATACCCTTTTCTGCCATCCTTGTATCCCTCCATTCTTACATCCTTTCCTACCATCTTTGCATCCCTCCCTGCCATCCTTATACCATTCCCTGCCATCCCTACATCCTTCCTTGGCATCCTTACGCCCTTCTCTCTCGTCCTTCCATCCTACCCTGCCATGTTTTCACTCTTCCCTCTTGTCCTTGCATCCTTCCCACCCATCCCTACACCCTTCCCTGCCATTCCTACACCCTTCCCTGCCATCTTTGCATCCTTCTCTGCCATCCTTGCACCCCTCCCTCCTGTCCTTCCATCCTTCCCTGCCATCCTTAAATCCTTTCCTCCTGTCCTTCCATCCTACCCGGCCATGTTTACACCCTTCTCTCTTGTCCTTGCATCCTTCCCTCCCACCCTTGCATCCTTCCCTGCCATCCTTACACCCTTTTCTGCCATCCTTGTATTCCTCCCTCCCATCCTTACATCCTTTCCTGCCCTCCCTATACCCTTCCCTCCCATCTTTACATCCTTCCCTCTCATCCTTACACCCTTCCCTGCCATCCCTACACCCTTTCCTGCCATCTTCTCTCCCATCTTTACACCCTTCCCTGCCGTCCTTGTGTTCTTCCCTCCCAATCCCTGCACCCTTGCCTACCATCTTTACATCCTTTCCTGCCATTCCTGCATCCCTCCCATCCTTATACCCTTCCCTCCCATCCTTGCATCCCTCCCTGCCATCCCTACACCCTTCCCTGCCATCCTTAAATCCTTCCCTCCTGTCCTTCCATCCTTTCCTGCCATGTTTACACTCTTCCTCTCATCCTTACACCCTTTCCTGCCATCTTTACACCGTTCCCTCCCATCCTTACGCCCTTCACTCCCATCCTTACATCCCTCCCATCCCTCCCCTGGCAGAGGCAGGGTGCAGGGAAGGGGTGGAATCCATCCCAGAGGGGCAGCCCTGCAGGGGGAGGGTGGTGAGAAGGCAGAGAGGAGGTGCCGGGGGATATCTGGGTGGGGTGCAGGGGGTCTGGGGCACGAGAGACCCCAAACCTCTGAGGAAGAGGAAGGCAGAGAAGGGGGGAAGGAGGGATGGGGGCCTGACCTTGAGAGGGAAGGGGAAGATGGGACACCAAAGCCATGGGAAGGAGGGACAGAACTCCCTCAGCCCTTCGGGGTGGTGGGACAGGAGAAAAGGGGGGACAGGGAGAAGGTGCAGGTCCCTCCTGCAGACCCCACAGAGTGCAGGGAAGGAGGGGGGACAGCCAGAGCAGCACATCTGACCAAAACAGGGAATGTTTTAGCAGAGCTGAGCCAAACCAGGGTCTGAGAGCTAAACCAGGGTCTGAGAGCTGCACCAGCTCACCCTCCATGAGCCACCGCTCCAGCTCGGGCAAAAAATCCCCATTTTTAGCAATTTCCAGGCTCCAAACTCTCCTGATTTCCGTGCGTCACAGGCTGAGATCCGCAGTCCCCGGGGACGGGGCTGCAGGAGCAGCGAGGTGAAGGTGGCCGAGCCCTCCCGAGGTGGCTCAGCCCCCGCTGTCCCCGCACGTGTCCCCGAGCTCGATGCAGCTGCCTGGGAACGTGTGCTCAATCCAGCATTACATCACTGCAGGGGAGGGCAGCGGGGAGCGGCAGCAGCAGAAATGCAGCAGCCGACAGCCAGGGCTGGCCAAATAAACCCTGATGGGAAAGGGGTTTAGGAAAGGCGTTCCAGTGGAAAATGGTTGGGTTTTCACAAATCCCATCCCCAGTGGAAAATGGTTGGGTTTTCACAAATCCCATCCCCAGTGGAAAATGGTTGGGTTTTCACAAATCCCATCCCCTCCACACTTGTGCTGCTGTCCTTCAAGGTCCTTCCTGAATATGAGGATGAGGAGGGGCTGGCACAGCTCACCCAGGGAGGATGTGGATTCCTCATCCCTGGAAGTGTCCGAGGGCAGGCTGGACACGAGCCCAGCCTGGCACTGCAGCCCTGCAGCAGCGTTGGACATCCTGAAAACATTCAGGAGCCCTGCCAGGGGGCATGGCCATGCTGCCCTGCCCAGCCTCAGGATGTGACCCTTTCCAAACCAGCTCATTCCTCATCCGAGCAGAAGTGTAAAGAGGACTTGAATCCCTCCCATTCCCATTTTAAACTGCCAGAGGGGAGGGATGGATGGGATATTGGGAAGGAATTCCTTCCTTCAAGGGCTGGGCTGGAATTGCCAGAGAAGCCGTGGCTGCCCCTGGATCCCTGGAAGTGTCTAAGGCCAGGTTGGCTGGTGTAGCCCCACATTTCCCTTCACAGAGAAAAGCAAGGCACAATTCTTGCCAAGGACAATTCTTTTCTTTTGCTGTGCTTGTGTTTGTGCAAAGGCAGAATGCAATATGGAGATTGTTTACCCACAGTGATGGTGTTTTGTTTCCTTGTCCCATCAGGGCCAGGTGTGTGTGTGTGTGTTGGGACTGTCGGGTGACAGTCACGAGATTTTGTGCAGTTGGAGTGCTTGGCAGATTCAGTTTAGATGTGATGTAATATAGATAGAATAATACAGTATAAAGAAGTAATTAATTAGCCTTCTGATATCAATGGAGTCCTCCTCATCATTCCTCCTTCATTGGGGCATTCCCAGCACAGCTACAGGCCGGGGCTCGGAGCAGCCTGGGATAGTGGGAGGCACATCTCATGGATGTGCCACCCAAATGTTGATCCCAGTGCTGCAGGGACATCCGTGGGGTTCCTGTGTTCCATCCCTGTGACGGTGTTCACGGGGGTCTAAGGATGAGGGAAGAGATGAGGATCTGACTCCATGTTTCAGAAGGCTGATTTATTATTTTATGATATATATTACATTAAAACTATACTAAAAGAATAGAAGAAAGGATTTCATCAGAAGGCTGGCTAAGCTAAGAATAGAATAAGAATCATAACAAAGGTTTGTGGCTTGGTCTCTCTGTCCAAGCCAGCTGACTGTGATTGGCCATTAATTAGAAACAACCATATGAGACCAATCCCAGATGCACCTGTTGCATTCCACAGCAGCAGATAATCAATGTTTACATTTTGTTCCTGAGGCCTCCCAGCTTCTCAGGAGGAAAATCCTAAGGAAAAGATTTTCCATAAAAGATGTCTGTGACACATCCCCACAATCCCTGTGCAGCTCCCACCCCTTCCACACTGCCCTGCTGTGTTTTCCCTCTCCCACTGCCCAGCCCAGCACTGGAGGTGTCCCCAGGATGGAGCAGGTTTGGAGCAGGATGGAGTTTGTCCTACAAAGGGTCTGAATCTTCTCCAGGCCAAGCTTGGAGCTCATTCCTTTGCTGCACATTTCCACTCCCTCCCTTCCACTGCCTCTTGAGGATTTTGGGCACCCCATCAGTGCTGGACACAGCAGCCCCATTCCCAGTCCTGTTCTGCTCTTTTTGGTTGCTCCATCTTCCCTCTTTTTGGTTGATTTTCCCCCAGAACCACGTGGCCACTTGTGCCCAGCAGGGTCACAGGGAGGGGACAGGAAGGACACAGCGAGGGCAGATCTGGGGCATCATCCTCATGTCCCTGTGCCTGTGGGAGTGTGGAGGAGCCAAACCAGCCCCAGTTCTGCTGTCACAGCAGCACTGGTGACATTGCCAGGGATTCCTCCAGAGCCTGGACCTGGATATGCCTCACCAGGAACTGGGTGAGTTTTAAGGTCCCTTCCCACCCAAACCATCCTGGGATTGAATTCCCATTCCAAACCATCCTCTGGATGCCCCTGTAGTGTCGGGGTCACAGAGGGGACTCTGTCCCCATGGTTGCCATGGGAGAAGCAGAAGGGTTGGTTCCTTGTGCCACCCCTGGATGGGATCAGCTATCATGGCAACAGTGGCACTGTCGCTGTGGCACAGGACACACGGCAGTGACAGAACTCAGATTGTTCCCCATGGAACAGAGGAGCCTGGAGGGAGCTTATTGGTGTGATTTCACCTGATTGGTGGGAGGAATGATGAGGAGGACTCCATGATATCAGAAGGCTAATTAATTATTATGCTATATTATTCTATACTATATTACACTATATTACACTACATCTAAACTGAAACTGCACAAGCACTCAACTGAACAAAATCTTGTGGCTTTCTAGTCTGGACACATGCTTGGCCCTGATAGGCCAAGGAAACAAAACCCCATCATTGTGGGTAAACAATCTCCATATTGCATTCTACTTTGGCACAACACAGGAGTAGCAAATAAGAGAAGATTTATTTTGATCATTCTTTTTCTTATTTTGATCATTCACAGACTGTGAATCCCACAGGAGCTTGATCCAGATCCAGGGAAAATGTTGTCCTCATTGGATGTGGCAGGGAGTGGATTTTCACCTCTAGAGCCACCAAACAAAGGTGGCCAAGCATGGGATGATTTTCATCCCATCCCTGCCCGTTCAGAATCCATGTGGGAACCTCTGTGGGGACAGGGATCTGGAGCTTTGCCCAGTTATGCTGGGAACAGGATGGGACAATCATGGCACATGGGGATGGCCGTGGATAATGCCCCTGGGGCAGAGCTCAGGGCTGCAGTGCTCCCGTTGTTCCCCAGCTCCCAGGGAATGCTGTGGATCTCTTTGGAGACACCCCACCCACAATGTGGTGTTGCAGTGTGATTTCAGGGTTTACCTCAGAACCCCGAGTCCCTGCCCTGATGATTCCCTCCCAGGTGTGTCAGTCACCTCTCCTTTCCCCTCCCAGCACTGTCTGTCACTCCTGGCATTCCAGAAGGGCCTCAAGTGATTGGCAGATCCAAAGGATGCCCTCTACCCCTGGGGGCATTGGGCCATCCAGGTGTCCTTTGTCCCTTTGTCCCTCCCCTCCTGTCCCTGCTTGGTGGCTCCCTGCCCCTTCCCTGCCCCTCTCCTGGGGTTCAAAGGAGCAGCAACCACGGGCTCAGGGAGTTCTGCTGGAGCTGGTGCTGCATTCAGAGGCCTGTGGGCCAGAATAAAGCTCTGCATCCAAACCCTCCATCAGAACCGACTCCTTTCCTTCACCAGCGCTTCAAAGCTTCTCTGCCAGAGGGAAACCTGAGGAGCAGCCCCTGTTATGGGGGGAAGCTCCATCCCAGCACCACCAGAGCTCCTGCAGGCCTGGACTTGTCTGCATGGGCCCAACTGCAGCACCCAGGCAGCCCAAAGTGTCTGTGGGGTGAAACACCACACACCCAGGCAGCCCAAAGTGTCTGTGGGGTGAAACACCACACACCCAGCCAGCCCAAAGTGTCTGTGGGGTGAAACACCACACACCCACCAGGCCAAAGTGTCTGTGGGGTGAAACACCACAGTGCTGCTGTTTGGTTCAGCAGCAGGGCCAGACAAGCCAAGGCACATCCCGTCCCCAATATTGGTAATTATTCCAATACGTGGTGCTAAGGAACTGCAGCAAACTCCTCCAGGGATCTGCCTGGGAGGACCAAATGTGCTCTGGGCTCACAGAAAGGGCTCAGCTCAAACACAGCCTCCCTTCAGCCAGGTGGAAATGGCACTGCCTGGATTGGGAACCAAAACTGGGATGGTTTGAAGTGGGAAAACAACTTGGGATGAATCAAGGCACATGGGACTTGGGAAGCATAAAAGGATGGATCAGGAATGTTTTTTTTTAATGGGAAATGAATGGAAGACCAAAAAGATTAAATTTAAAAGGCAATATGGTATTTATTTTAAATTCAAAGGTAATATAATAATAAAATTTAACAGGCAATCTAATAATTATTTAGATTTAAAGGCAATATAATAAATTTAAATTTAAAAAGCAGTCTAATAATTGTTTTAAATCAAAAGGCTATCTAATAATTATTTTAAATTTAAAATGCAATATAATAATTATTTTAAATTTAAAAGGCCATCATTTAAATATGATTATTATTTAAAATTTAAAGTCAATGTAATAATTATTTTCAGAGGAGTTTCATGGCTATCACCACTTCTTTGCTTTCTGTGATGTTTAATGCAGTTCTGTTCAATGAAGGGCTTGGCCATTCTTCCAGATTATTTTCCACACATTTTTACTCCTATGAATTTTTGTCAGGCTAAATTTTCTTCCTGCAGCTTATTCCAACCTCCAGTCCCTTTTTTCCTGTTTCCTCCATGAAACACGGAGCAGTTCAGGTGATTTTTTCCGCTCTTTGTTTGTTTGACATATGCAAATTAAACTTGATTCTTCTGTCACCCACAACAATTTTCAGCGAGGTGTGTGTCAGGCAGGAGGTGCTGAAATCCACAGCATCACTCCTGAGTTTTGGCCAGCATCCCAAAATCAGTGCCAGAGGCACTTTTGGCATGGAATTCTGGCACCCTCGTGCAGGAATTTGCTTTCTGCATGGGAACAGTCAGAACCCTGAAAAGACAAACCCTTCAGCCACTGGGGTGGGCAGTGGGACTTGGGAAATCACCACAAGGTTCGGGGCTCCTGGAACCCTTGGGATTGGGAATGGTGCCCTGGTGGCCTTTCTAAGAGCTCTGGGCCAGGCTGGCACAGACAGGTTGGCACAGCTGGGGTGGCAGAGGGGACCCAGCACTGGGAGAAACCACAGGATGGGAATTCCAAGCTGGACAATGAGCTGCAGGACCAGAAACCACAGGACTGGAATTCCAACTTGGAGGAATGATCTGCAGGACCAGAAACCACAAGATGGGAATTCCAAACTGGACAATGATCTGTAGGACCAGAAACTACAGGAGAGAATTCCAAGTTGGAGGAATGATGTGCAGGACCAGAAACCACAGGGTTGGAATTCCAAGAATTCCCATGGAACGGGAAGAATGGCTTGGGCAGGGGAAGGAAAACAGGAGCTGGGCCCAAGTAGCCATGTGGTTCTGGGGGAAAATCAACCAAAAAGAGGGAGGATGGAGCAACCAAAAAGAGCAGAACAGGCCTGGGAATGGGGCTGCTGTGCCCAGCACTGATGGGGTGCCCAAAATCCTCAAGAGGCAGTGGAAGGGAGGGAGTGGGAATGTGCAGCAAAGGAATGAGCTCCAAGCTCAGCCTGGAGGAGATTCAGACCCTTTTTAGGAAAAACATGAGTGCCAGACAGACTGCAAAAACAACTACCAGGGAGAAACCTGCACAAGAGAACTCAAAGTCTCCTCCTGGATTATGTTTTTCTGTGTTTCTGCTCATTTGAGCATCAAAACTGCGCAAACAGTTGGAACAAGCAGCACAGTTCTGTCCCAGTTGCAGTGAATTCCTGCCTGGATAAATCAGGCAGCAGGCTCAGAGTTTCCACTGCTGCCTGTTCCATGCCCAGCCTGCCCTGCCTGGCTGGGATCAGCTCAGGACCGTGCCCTGACCTTTACCTTCTCTTCTCTTCTCTTCTCTTCTCTTCTCTTCTCTTCTCTTCTCTTCTCTTCTCTTCTCTTCTCTTCTCTTCTCTTCTCTTCTCTTCTCTTCTCTTCTCTTCTCTTCTCTTCTCTTCTCTTCTCTTCTCTTCTCTTCTCTTCTCTTCTCTTCTCTTCTCTTCTCTTCTCTTCTCTTCTCTTCTCTTCTCTCTCTTCTTCTCTTCTCTTCTCTTCTCTTCTCTTCTCTTCTCTTCTCTTCTCTTCTCTTCTCTTCTCTTCTCTTCTCTTCTCTTCTCTTCTCCTCTCCTCTTCTCTTCTCTTCTCTCTTCCTCTTCTCTTCTCTTCTCTTCTCTTCTCTTCTCTTCTCTTCTCTTCTCTTCTCTTCTCTTCTTCTCTTCTCTTCTCTCGCTAAAATCCTTTCCAATTCCTCCACATTTGAGCACCTCAATGCATTTGGGGACAGGCAGGACCTGGAAGGGACACCAGGCACTAAAATCTCAGCAATCAGGTCAGGAAAATGCTGATAAATCAGTGTAGGAGCTCTGTGATCTTTGATCAGAGCCATGGGTGGATGGTGCTGGTGCCATCCCTACCCCACACCTCATGGATGTGCCACCACAATGTTGATCCCAGTGCTGCAGGGACATCCATGGGGTTCCTGTGTTCCATCCCCACAATCCCTGTGCAGCTCCCACCCCTTCCACACTGCCCTGCTGTGTTTTCCCTCTCCCACTGCCCAGCCCAGCACTGGAGGTGTCCCCAGGATGGAGCAGGTTTGGAGCAGGATGGAGTTTGTCCTACAAAGGGTCTGAATCTTCTCCAGGCCGAGCTTGGAGCTCATTCCTTTGCTGCACATTCCCACTCCCTCCCTTCCGCTGGCTCTTGGGGATTTTGGGCACCCCATCAGTGCTGGGCACAGCAGCCCCATTCCCAGGCCTGTTCTGCTCTTTTTGGTTGCTCCATCCTCCCTCTTTTTGGTTGATTTTCCCCCAGAACCACGTGGCTACTTGTGCCCAGCAGGGTCACAGGGAGGGGACAGGAAAGACACAGCGAGGGCAGATCTGGGGCATCATCCTCATGTCCCTGTGCCTGTGGGAGTGTGGAGGAGCCAAACCAGCCCCAGTTCTGCTGTCACAGCAGCACTGGTGACATTGCCAGGGATGTCTCACCAGGAGGTGCTGAGCTGCATCACTGCCCCCAAACCTCTGTCACCTCCCTGAGCTGTGCAGGTGACACCTGGGGCCAGCCCCTGTCGCAGACATCTTTTATGGAAAATCCTTTCCTTAGGATTTTTCCTCCTGAGAAGCTGGGAGGCCTCAGGAACAAAATGTAAGCAATGGTTATCTGCTGCTGTGGAATGCAACAGGTGCATCTGGGATTGGCCCATGTTGGTTGTTTCTAATTAATGGCCAATTACAGTCAGCTGGCTTGGACAGAGAGCTGAGCCACAAACCTTTCTATTCTATTCTTAGCTGGCCTGCTGATGAAATCCTTTCTTTTATTCTTTTAGTATAGTTTTAATGTAATATATATCATAAAATAATAAATCAGCCTTCCGAAACATGGAGTCAGATCCTCATTTCTTCCCTCATCCTCAGACCCCTGTGAACACCATCACAAGCCCCCACACTGTGGCACATCCCTGTCCCTTGTCCAGGGCACATTTCCCAGCAATCTGCCCATGCCAGCCCTGCTGCGCCTCACGTGTGGCCGGGCAGAGCCGCGTTTGTCACACGTCCCTCCCGATGTGTCACCATGAAAGGTCAGCGCGTCTCTCCTTTCTGCCTGGCACTGTGCCCAGGAGAGGGTGGCATTGCATAACCCGGCCTTGGCAGGGCCTCCCGGGCTCGGCAGGGGCAGCCTCTCCTCTGGTTCTCAGTTCCTGCAGCGCCCTCAGAGCCCCTCCATGCCTCAGGGCTGGGGCTGAGCCCCAGGGGAGAGGACCCTGCTGCTCCCTTGTCCTCCGCTTCTCCTGCTTGCTCAAGGCCGAGTCTCTCTCCTGTATTTTCCCTTTCCCTTTCCCTTTCCCTTTCCCTTTCCCTTTCCCTTTCCCTTTCCCTTTCCCTTTCCCTTTCCTCCCCCTTCCCCCTTCCCCCACTCTGCTCCCATGGAATTCCTGCTGGGATCCCTCATTCTGCTCTCATGGAATTCCTGCTGGTGGAATTCCCCCTTCTGCTCCCATGGAATTGCTCCTGAGATCCCCCCATGCTTCTCCCATGGAATTCCTGCTGGGATCCCACACTCTCTTCCCATGGAATTCCAGCTGGGATCTCCACCCCAGGGACTCTGCCCAGCCCAGGGATGTGGTCGCTGTGGTGGGATTGGAGCTGCTCTGGCCTCGCCCATTCCCAAACCCCTGGAAGAGCGAGCTCAGCCCCATCCCTTGGGAGCACAACCCTGGGACAGCCCCAGCCCTGGGATTGCTTAGTTCAGAGAGCGAGGAAAACCAAATATTTTCCTTCTTAATTACCATCCTTCAGGCCAGCAATTATTCCTCCCGTGTGTCACTCAGCCTCATGATGAATTCCCAGTGAAAGCCACACTGGGCTGCAGCCTTCAAAGGCAGGAAGCAGATTTTGAGGCAGATTTTGGAGTTAATCTCCTTTCACAACAAGCCTCAAACCATGGCTGTGTTTATCCTGGGACAAAACCCTTGGGAATGAATAAGTCTGAAAAAGGCAAGGAAATTTCTTTTTTCTGGATAGGATATTTTTGCTATATTGTTATTAAAGAAAGGGAATAATGGAGGGAAGAGTGTCACAGACATATTTTATGGAAAATACTTTTGCTAGGATTTTTTCTCCTGAGAAGCTGAGAGGCCTCAGGAACAAAATGCAAACAATGATTATCTGCTGCTGTGGAATGCAACAGGTGCATCTGTGGTTGGTCTTATGTGGTTGTTTTTAATTAATGGCCAATCACAGCCCAGCTGTCTCAGACTCTCTGGTCAGTCACAAGATTTTATTATCATTCCATTCCTTTCTTTGTCAGCCTTCTGATAAAATCCTTTCTTCTATTCCTTTAGTATAGTTTTAATATATAATTTTCTTTTAATATAATATATATAATAAAATAATAAATCAACTTATGAAACATGGAGTCAAGATTCTCCTCTCTTCCCTCATCCTGGGACCCCTTTGAACACGACCACAGAAGGGCTTTGGAATGGTGGCTGGAAGGTGGCAGCAGGTGAGGCTGGATCTCCTCTGGAAGAAGAAGCCCTGGAGCTGCAGAACATTGGTCCCAACTGTGCCACTCTCACCCTCCACGAGGTTCTCCTTTCTCCATCAACATTCCAGCATCCACTCCCCATTTGGAGTTGGGCTCCAAATCCACCAAATCTCCACAAACTACCCAGAACCTCCCCCAGCAGAGTTTTGGGGGTTGCTGGTGGTGCTGGGATGGTTGAACACAAGGAATATTGACATTTTTCCAGCTTTTAGGTCTGCCCAGGGTTTCATCTCAGAAATGATGCCCTCATCCCATTTCTTGGTGGCTAAAGGGCATCTCCAGGCTACCTGTACCATCCTTTCCCAGGTCTGGATAATTCAGGCTTGCTGGAGCAACTCCTCGTGATCCGTGGGGATGTGAGTGTGGAAGGAGTGGGACATGCCCTGGTCCAGTCCTGACCTGCACTCAGGATTTGGGAATTTGGAGCTGCCCAGTGTGGACAGTCACAACATCAAAGTGCTCTGATTCACCCCAGGCACGTCTCTCACCACTAATGGTGTTTTTTTTCCTCAAAAACTCCAGAATTCCTTCCCCAGAATTCCACATCCCCACGCCTCAGAGGAGACAATCCTTTCCCAGTGGGGGAAATGGGGAAACAAAGCCCAGAGAGACATCAAAGTGAGGGAGCTCTGGAATTCTGGCTTGGGGAGAAAGAGAAAATTCCATCTCTAGAAAGTTGTGGCAACAGGAGCAGTGCACCAGGAGGAACACTTTGGGAAGACACGGAAAAATTGTGTAACATCCCCAGGGAGGAATCAGAGGTTCAAAGGTAGCAGAGGATTTGTAAAAGAGAAGAAAGTGACTCAAAATAGATATAAAAAATTAATATGCAAAATGCACTGAGCAAAAAAGTTCAGGTCTGGACATGGCACTGCAGAAATCCAGGTGGGAAAGATGGAAAATCCCAAGGCAGGTCTGGAGGGATGGTTTCCCACAGCCTGGAATGAATCCCAGCTCCAGCTCCAGCCTGTGGAGGTGCCTTCCCTCAATCTGTGGGACACTCACAGCCACAGGAGATGGGATTGAGGCATTCCAGAGTTTCCAGCCAGGAATGAGGTACCAAAATCCCTTTTTGGTTTGGTGTTTGGTGTCCCTGGCTCCTCTGCTCTGGGAGTGGTGCCTCTGTCTCTTTGGGGGGTGATGGGGATGGAGATTTTCCACTCCCAAGCTGTTTGTGAAATACAGAATATGCATCTCCTGCTGGGAGGACTGGAAAAGGATTACAAGCTGTTGAAGATTGCAATGCAAGATGTTTTCCATTACCATCTGTATGGCAGATTGTCTTTTGTCAAATGGGCAGTTTGCTTTATCTCTCTCTTTGAGTGACCACATTCACACCTCCCTCGGGAGGGGACATTGTTGATAACAGCTATTGAATGTCCCTGCATGGCTGATAAGAACTACAGCATCCCATTGGGAGATGGGAGCCCAGAGGGAGGAGCCAAGCATTCCTACCCGGATAGAATCTGGAGATTCTGCAACACCAGCACGGCTTCTGCACTGCATTGCCCAGAGGAACAGCAGCTGCCTCTGCCCCTGGATCTTCAGAGGCAGAGACTGCACCTTTCTGCAGGATCCCTGCTCCAGCAGAACCAGCCCTGACACTGCAGGAGGGCTGAGCCACAATTCCAATGGCACTGCTGCCAACAGCCTGACCCACAGGGTGTCAGGTTGGGTTCTGACTCTGGCAGTGTTGCTTTAGTTCACTGCATTGCTTATTTCATCCTTTTATTTTTCTTCCCTATTAAAGAACTGTTATTTCTTGCTCCCATATTTTTGCCTGAGAGCCCCTTAATTTAAAATTTATAGCAATTCAGAGGGGTGGGGAGGGTTTACATTCTCCATTTCAGGGGAGGCTCCTGCCTTCCTTAGCAGACTCCTGTCTTTCCAAACCAAGACACAAGCATTCTCAGCTGACAAAGTCCCCATTCCCCAGACATTTCAGAGCCCGGGACAGCTCTCAGCCGCTGCTGGTGAAGTGTCTGGCAGGAGAACAACACCCACCAGGAAAATGCCAACGCAGGAGCCTCAGTCTCTTCAAGAAACGCATCCCACTCCGTAGGTTTTTCAGGAATTAATTGCAAAGACATTTCTGGGGTTTGTTGCAATGGGGGTTGCCATGGAAACTGCTCCAGCTACTCAGGAAAAATAGGGAGGGCTCCCACTGTCATGGGGGCCATCTGTCCCTTCCATGGGGGGTCATTTTGAAGCTCTGCTCCAACCTCCACCAGCCAAATCTTCTTTTTAAACCTCTGAAAGTCCTGGGTACGATTTATCAACCAGCTCCTGCCTTCAATCTCTGTTTCTTTTCTCGGCACTGACAGGATAATTTCCTCTCTATCGCTGCAAATTAAATTCTAATGAGGAAGCTCTGCATTTCAATGTGATGGAGAGCCAGGATGCACAGGAGAATTGAATCTGTCCAGGGGGGAGGAGAAGGGATTAAAGAGGAATGCCTGAGGGACAGGAGCCCTCTGGCAGGCTTGGGAAAGGCAGCTCAATTGACAGGACAGAAGGGAACAGCCTCAGGCTGGGCCAGGGGAGGCTCAGGTTGGACACCAGCAGGAATTTCCCCATGGAAAGGGTGGACAGGCCTTGGAATTGCCCAGGGGTGTTTGGAGTGCCCATCCCTGGAGGTGTCCAAGGAATTTCTGGATGTGGCACTCAGAGCAACATTTCACTCTGGGGACTGAGGGAAGGTCTGAGACCATCTTCACCCCACCCTGATGGTTTCAAAACACAAATCCCGCATTTACATTTAACATCTCATCTCTAAATTGCCTGAAAATCTTGGAGTTCAGCCCCCTCAGGAATTCATCCCTATGTTCACAGCATCCATGGGGTGGGGGCTCTTCAGGAAGGGACATTCTGGCCCTGAGATTGTCACTTAAGCATCTGTGTGTTATCAGTTGAGCATCTGTGTGTCTGCAGCTTCTTCCTGGAGGAAAATCAACCCAAATTATCTTTAAAGAATAACCCAGGGAGCAGCTCCCTGGCTTCTCATTATCCCAGGAATCAGAACAGCTGAATTTCAGAACGTTCCTGCATCCTCAGCAGCACTGAATTAAATTCAGGCATCTTCACTCCTGGTTTAAAAATATCTCTGAAGGAACTGCAGGAAAACTGCAGAGAGCTGAGTTCTTCATGAGGTGTTTTCTTCCAGGTGACAGAGCTGACTCGAGTCTGGCTGAATCCTGAGTGAATCCTTCCCCAAACCCCCACTGGGGATGGTTTCCAGACCTAAAGAGAAAACAAATCCCCACCAACCCCACCCTGGCCATCCCTGCAGCACTGCCCAAATTTCTCCCCCATCCTTCATCTCCCCCATCCCTCACTCTCACACAATCATGGAATGTGCTGAGCTGGAAGGGACCCACAGGGATGATCAATCCCAAAGCCAAACCCTGCCCAGAGCCCCCAGCAAGCCCAGCCTGGGCATCCCTGGAGCTCTGGCAGCCTTGGGGCCGTGCCCATTGCCTGGGCAGCCTGGGCAGTGCCAGCACCCTCTGGGGGAAGAACCTTTCATGATTTCCAGCCTGAGCTGCCCTGGCTCAGCTCCAGCCCTGCAGGGATTGGAACCCATTAATTTGGGGAATCTGGGAGTTACAGCCCAGGTTCCAGTGGTGACTGCTCTGAAGTGACCACCAAACTCTGGGTTCTGTTTTCTGGTTTTCCCACTGTCCCCATCTGTGCTGGTGGGCCTGGACCTGAGGAAAATTTCCCACATCCCAAGATCCCAAAGAAAGGAGACAGAGCTGTGTTTGGCTGTGCTGATGGGACACTCCACCAGAGGTGTTGAAGATTTGGTTTTTTGTGGGAATTTGGGCTTCCATTGCACCTCACTGGCCCCAGGCATGGCCTGAAGTAGGGAATGGAAGGCACAGAGCAGGCAAAATCAAAAAAGTGTGTTATAATCAATCTTTGATGAATTTTATGTTGTTTATTCATTTATTTTCCACTTCCTTTCTTGTCCTTCACTCTGTGGCTTGGACAGCCACCCCAGAAGGTTTGCTGTCAAAGCAACATAAGAGATCAATAAATACAAAACTATAATTTTACCAAGTCCAGCTGCTTTTCTAATTCCAGCTCTTTGTCCCCAGGCCACCAAGGGCACAGGAGATTTGTTCTTCCACCAACCAGAGCAAGCTGTAAAGTTTTGGCTGTCCCAGAACAACGAGAGCTGATGTAGCAGAATACTTTAAAAACTTGCTTAATTTGTACTTTTGACATGAAAGGCTTGTTGAGAAGCTTTGAAAATTCACTCAAAACAGCTCCCAGCAAGTCCAGGGCAGGAACAGACCTCAAGCATCACCAGCTCAGCTCTTTGGTAGGTGAAGGTAAACAAAAATAACATAAATCTCTCTTTCAGAGGATGAATCATTCGTGCTGTTGGGTGAAGTGTTGGTGAAAATCCGGGGATATAAAATTGTGTTTTCCCTTGCTTCCCCATTTACAAGAGGGTAAATTCCAGTCTTTTCCTGCTTCAGATCAACAGAAATTCTGGATTTGGGTGAGAAAAACTCTTCTCCTGCCAGGTTCTGTTTGGTCCAGTCTCAAGGAGAAATCCTGGCCCCTTCCCTTTGTTCTGAGTGAAAATCCAGAGCCCTGCTGTGCTCAGGCAGGTCCATGGAGGAGTTTGCTCCAGCAGCTCAGGGATGAGCCTGTGCTGAGCCCTGATCCCGAGCCCTGTCCCCACAATATTTTCTGAAAAATCCCTTCACCAGGATTTTTCTCCTGAGAAGCTGAGAAGCCTCAGAAAAGAAATGTAAACAATAATTATCTGATTGCTTGGAATGTGCTCTGGAGGTTGCTTTACCAACAGGTGCATCTTTGATTGGTTCCATGTGAATTGGTTTTAATTAATGACCAATCATGGTTCGGCTGTGTTGGGACTCTGGTCAGTCACGGGTTTTTATTATAACTCTTGTTAAGCCTCCTGATGTCTACTTTCTCTTTATTTAGTATAGTTTTAGTACATAATTTTCATAATATAATATAATACAATAAAAGAAACACAATACAATTAATTTAATGCAATATAATGCAATATAATAATATATGATATGATTAACATAACATAACATACCTAATATAATATAATACAATATAACACAACACAATACAATACAATATAACGTAATATAACACAATATAATATAACATAATACAATATAACATAACATAATACAATATAACATAACATAATACAATATAACATAACATAATATCAGCTTTCTGAGAACTTGGAGTCAACTCTCATCTCTCACCTCGTCCTGGGGACCCTCACAACACCACAACAGAGCCCTGATCCCAAAGCCTCTCCAGAGGCAGTGCCAGAGCACACTCTGTTTTTCCAAGCTGGAGGCTGAGTGTGCATCCATGGATAAATGTGCCAGCAACTCCCCTGCCAGGAATGGCCCTCCTGGGACTCCACCGAGCGAGTTTCTCATCGTTAATTCCTGCTCTGGGAAGTTGCACCATGAGATGCACGAGGCCATGGAGGGGATCCAAGAGCCCAGAGCTCCTGACTCTGCTTTCTTCCCTGGAAATCACAATGAGGAAAACGGAACGAGGAGTTCTCCCATCCCTCTATGGTTAACAGAGGAAGAATTTGAGTCTTGAGATAACCAGAAGGGTTGTGTGAAGGCACAGAAAGTTCCTGCTCGCACTCTTGGAAATGGCATTCCCAAAAGAGACAACACTTCCCTGAAGATAAAGCAGCTCCCGAGAGAGAGAGCAGGAGGACGCCGAGTCCTGGGAGTGTTCTGCTCTCACCCTGTCAAGCTCCTCCTGTCCCTCCCCAGGGCCTGAGCCCAAGGGCACATTTGCACTCTTGTTCCCTTATCCTTTTTCCTCTCATTATTTTTTCCTTTTGGGTTGATTTTCCTGGCCTTTTTACCAGCTGGATGTGCCATCGTTCAGGAATTGGCCACTCTGACCATGAGCTGTGCTTGGCTTCCTGTGGCTCCCAGGGTTATCCCAGGCCTGTCCCGTGTCCAGCCCACACAGTCCTGGCCCAAACCTGAGCTAAGCTTTGCTTTGCCTCTCTCTGATGACATTCTCACGGTTACACAAGTGGTGCAGATCAAAGTCTCGTGGAAATCAGATGGTTCCTTGTGCAAAGAGACACGGCAGGACATGGACTCAACGTCCCTGGGGCGGCTCCAAGGAATTTGAAGTTCCTCACGTGGCCAAAAACATCAGGGCAGGACTGAGGACCATGCAGCACTGCCAGATCCAGGCTGTCCAAGCAACTTCTTTAGAACAACTGAGAGTTTCCTTCCAGGAAAACATTCCTGGGACAGCCCAGCAGCTGCACCACCCAAGGAGGGGGAGAGTTGAATCACAGATTTTTCTTTCTTGTCTATGATTGATGCAAATTTTGTTTATAATTGAAATTCATTGGTATTAGCAATCTTGGAAAAACAAGGGCTCTCCCAGTGATGCCTGAGATTTTAGCTTTTATATTTTTGAGATTCTGTGCTGCTTTAGTGTATGGGTCTGGGCTTCACATTATGGGATGGTGAGCTCTCTGCACAGAGCAGGGAGACAAAACAATTCCTGCTCCAGCTGGGGACCAAGGAAAAATGATCCAAATCTCAGCCCAAGAGCACAAACAGCGTGGGCTGGAGAGAGAAAAACAAGCAGGGTGGGACTGCATGGGCTAAAGCTGGAATTGGACAATGAACTCCAAGATGCAAATGGAGCAGAACTGATCACAGTGACAGACCCCGCGCCTGGTCGTGCGTTTTGGGACCATTTTGGTTCATCTTGGGTGCAGTCCTGGCTGGGCTCTTGTGCTGCCCAAGGTGCATCCATTGAGGAGATCCTTTCAATAAACCCCTGCTTTCTTCTTTAGCTCTGTCCAGCCTCTGTCCTAGGTCAGCTTTCCCAAAGCATCACCAGGACCTCTTTCTCTCTGCCTTGAGTTTCATTGTGAAGTGGGTACAAGTTCCTGTCCAAATCCCAGGGACAACCAGAACCAGGCATCCAGGAAATGACTCCATGGATGCAGCAGAATGAGCTTCAAATGACCTTGGTATAGCTGAAAAAATATCTCAAAAAATGATAATGCTGATGGGCAAGAGCACAGAAGAGACTGAGAAATACCATGGGTGGGATGGTGTTCACAGGGGTTCTTGGATGAGGGAAGAGATGAGGATCTGACTCCATGTTTCAGAAGGCTGATTTATTATTTTATCATATATATCACATTAAAACTATATTAAAATAATAGAAGAAAGGATTTCATCAGAAGGCTGGCTAAGAATAGAATAGAAAAGAATGATAACAAAGGTTTGTGGCTCGGACTCTCTGTCCAAGCCAGCTGACTGTGACTGGCCATTAATTAGTAACAACCAACATGGGCCAATCACAGATGCACCTGTTGCATTCCACAGCAGCAGATAATCAATGTTTGCATTTTGTTCCTGAAGCCTCTCAGCTTCTCAGGAGGAAAAATCCTAAGGAAAGGATTTTCCATTAAAGATGTCTGTGGCACCATGGGCTGAGATGTCCAAAAATGAGAAGGTTGAGGGAAGCCCAACAAAAATTTCCAGGAAGAGGAAGGGTGGAGCAGGTGGTTCATGAGCAGGGCAGGCAGGACAAGACATGACAATGCTGCAGAGAGGAGGCTGGAATGGAGATTTAAGAAAACAATCCAGGGATGGAGATTTCTGGGCACAGGGAATTGCCTGGGGTGGCTGTGGAAGCTCCATCTCCCAGGATTCTGAAGCACAGAGGTCTCAGGAATTCCCAGCTAAGCCTGCTCTGACAGGTGAATGAAGGAAATGACATTTCAAGACTTGTTTTTCCTTGGTTTTCTGTTCCTCCTTGGTTTTGGCACAACCGAGGGAACACAGTTAATTATAGCTCTGGAGAGAATTGATTGCTGCTTTCCCTTATTTGGTGGATAACAGCAAATCCTTCTTTGTGACAATGAGGAAACCTGGTCTGGGAGCTCTGTCTGAGGTTACTGACCCAAGCAACAGCCCAGTCCAAGGATTTTGGTTTGTCCCTGGTTCTCCGTGACTCCCAGTGGGGTCAATCCCCTTTTCCTGGACTTTACAGGGATTTTTTCCTTTGCAGCTCAACCCCATATTTCATCTCAGGACACCTCTTGCTCTGCAAAAATCCAGCTTGGGTGAGAAAACCCATCAAAAATCACAACAGAAATTCAGATTCCAATGGAATTCAAGATTCCCAAATGCAGGAATAGCAAGAAATGAGTGGCTTTGCAGGCTCTGAATGCCAAGAAGTCCTTGGGTTCCCTGCAGAGCTGCAGGGAGGCACCTGCAAGATGAAAAAGAGCCACTCCAGGTATCCAAGTCCATTTCCCAGGAATATGGCTGAGAAGCTCCCTTTTCCCCTCCTAATAAAAACCCCAAACCTCAGCATAACCAATCAAATTTAGGAGTTTTGGTTCTCAAAACCCTCAGGGTGAAATTCAGACAAGAAGAAATCAAACACTCCTGGTGCAGGGATTCCTCATCCATCTTTATGGGTGGAACAGACACAGAAGGGCTCCAGAGCTCCAGGAAAAGCTGGATGAACAATTAAGTTCCTGCTCAGAGCCTCAGTGAGATCTGTGTGAATCAGGAGCGTGAAATGAGATCAGAACCAGCCCTGGAGCTCCTGCCCTGCCCAAGGCCCATCCCTGCTTCCCTCTCAAGCTCCAAGGGGGATCTGGCTGGCTGAACCAGCTCCCCTTGGCACGGGGCCACCACTGGGATCAGCCATCCAGTCCCTCATCACTTCCAGATTGTTAAATTATTTCTTTCTAATGCAGTTAGCCACACAGGCACAGAGCAGTGTGACAGTGGTGACAAGGGTCTTCAGGGTGAGAGAGAGGCGAGAATGTTGACCTCATGTTCAGAAGGCTTGATTTATTATTTTATTATATATATTACATTATGACTATACTAAAAAGAAATAGAAGGAAAAGTTCTTGGAAGGCTAGCTAAGCTAAGAATAGAAAAGGAATTAATAACAAAGATCTGTGTTCTGGCAGAAAGCGAGACCCAGCTCTGCTGTGAGTGGTCAGTAAATCCAAACATCCACCCGAGACCAATCACGGATCCACCTGTTGCATTCCACAGCAGCAGATAACCATTGTTTACATTTGTTGCTGAAACTTCTCAGCTTCATCAGGAAAAATCATAACGAAAGGATTTTAATGAAAAGATGTCTGTGACAGAGCAGCCCATGGGGTGGATGATTGAGCAGGAAGCTCCGTGGCCATTTCCTGATGCCCAGAGTGTAGAAGAGGCTAGCAGTGAGCCTGTTAGCTAAAAGAGCAAGAAGAAGCTGAGAAGTAAGAAGAAGCTGATAAAGAGCTTTCTCTAAAGCTGTAACCAAGGAGACTGAAAGAGGAAAGTTAAAAGAGCTTTGCAGCTGGACGAAATATTTTTAAAAAGTTAGTTGAAGTTGCTATAACTTTTCACCAATAATGTTATGTTGACTTATTGTAGCCATTAGTTAAAGAAGCATAAACAATTAAAAAGTGTATAAAAAGTCAGCCATGTTCAATAATAAAAAGTTGTCATCTGAGACTGCTTGTGGTCTCTGCTTTGTGTCGTGACCGCCTTGAGAGCAACACAAGAGCACCCCTGGGGAGAGGCAGGCAAATAGGGAGATGTTGATACCATGGCAGCACCTTAAAAACCTTAAAGAA
The DNA here is from genome assembly GCF_027579445.1 of Ammospiza nelsoni. NCBI lineage: Eukaryota > Metazoa > Chordata > Aves > Passeriformes > Passerellidae > Ammospiza > Ammospiza nelsoni. Next base: position 5,930,237 of record NC_080657.1, on the reverse strand, counting down.
CCCAGTAATTTGCCATGAATTCCATGTTTTCTCAATTCCCAAGGATTTTTCTCCACTGTTGTCTGGCTGAGAGGCAAACACCACATTTTTGTCGAGCTTTAAAGGCAGCTGCACCTTTGTGTTCAGCAGGGTGCCCAAGTGCTTAGAGGGGATCAGATCCCACAGCCCTGGCTGGGAACAGTCTGGAACTCCTTGGAACCAGGCTGGAGAAGGAGCTCAGGGGTTTCTCCATCCCCCTATGCCAGCAGGTCTTGGGTCAGCTGTTAATAATTGCTGCCCTGAGATGTGCAGGATGTCTCTGCTTCAGCCCACGTGGCTGAAGAACGAGTCTGGACTCTTCGCTTTTCAGTCTTGAAGTTGTGTATCAATTCTTATCTATAAAATTTTCTTTCTGCCCAGCCAAGATCTGCTCAGCAGGGCAGCCACAGGCACTCTGTGTTGTCCTTTTACACTACAAACTACGTATAACATATTTACACTTAATTCCCAACACCTATCACCTGTGTTAGACAGTGCACTTCTACTCTAAACCAATCCCAAAGTGCCAACATCACTGCAGAAAATGGAGAACAAGAAGAAGAAGGAGAAAGGCTGGACACGCCCAAGTTCCTCCATCTTGTCCCCATAACCCCCATGCCAAAAATCCTAAAATCTACATTTTCACCCTGTGCATGTTTTATTATTACACCATTCAAACCTGTGTGACTTTCAGGTCCTCATACAAAGCTGGTAACTTGTTCCAGGCATCCAAATCAAATCCCCAGGTGTTCTGGGCTGTGTGCCAGGGTCTCTGAGCCCCCCAGCGGAGTCCTGGCAACTCAGGACACCTGGAGGGATGCAATGAGTTCTCACAAGTGGGGAGCTCCAAAACCCCTTGGGGAACACCAAAGTCTAGGCTGAAGCACCTCAAAGCTTGCCCAGCCTCAGGTGGGGTGTCCTGAGCCTTTCTGGGGTTCTCCTGCAGCCTTCAGCAAGGGAAGGGCTGCCCTGGGAGGAATTCCAGTCAAGGAAAACGTCCTGCAGCCCACAAATGCTGGATCTGGTCCATGGGGCTGCTCCAGGGGCACATCCCAGCCCTCAGAGGCTCCCCAGGGCCTTTTCCAGGGATCTCACACCAGAAACAACCCCAGACATTGTGGGGGTGACAAGGAAGCAGCACAAGACATTTTCCCTACCTGAGTTTCACTGTTTTTATCTTATCCCAGGGCTTTCCTGCCCTTCCCATATTCTTGGGATCCTGTGCAAGCTCCAAATACCCCCACACCCCTTCACTGGAGCTGGCAAAGGATGCTCCACATTTCCCTGCCTTGTTCCCCAGTCTCTGCAGTCCTTCCTCTGATCCTCTTCCTCTCAGAGGATCCTTCATGTGATGGGAAATCACCTTTTTATTTCCTTCCTTCAGCAGAGGGAAATGAAGGGGAAGAGGTCCCAGCCTGAGCCAGGAGTGGCAGGGAAACCTCAGAGCACAATTGGGGTGTTGAAAATCTACGTGGATTCAAAAGACAACAAGAGAAAATTCTCAAAAGAAAATGTTTTTAAGGCTGCTGACTGCAAAATCCCCCCTTTAACTTTGAAAAACCTCCAGAAACACCTGGGTGCAGCACTCAGGGCTCCGGTTTAGTTGGTAAGTGGTGTTTGGTCAGCTTTGGAGGTCTTTTCCAACCTAAATCATTCTCTGATTTCATCCCAGAGGCACAAACCAATGGGGAAATGAACCTGGGGAAGCATCTCCCTCCTCTCCCTGCTCACCCACTGAGCACCCACAGCTGCCAGGGATGAATTCCAGTCAAGGAAAATATCCTGCGGCCCAGAAATGCTGGATCTGCTCCAGCACCCTGCTGCAGGACCCGGGATCTGACCCCAAGCTGCTTGTGCCGCGCTCTGAAGGAAAATTACACCCACCAGAGGGTTTGTGAGGAGCCAGCGCTGCTCTCAACAGCCGCAGGCTGGTGCTTAATGAGCTTTCAGCTGATTGTTAGTGAGTGGAGAGGCACAATTAAAGCCCATTAGCTGCCATGACATCACCAGCTCGGAGGAAACTCTGTGCCGGGCAGGAAGGAGGCAGGACAGCCGTGGAATTATGGCTGTGGAATGAGTTAAAATCATTGAGTTACAGCCACAGAATGAGTTAGAGCCGTGGAGTTAAAACCATGGGGTTACAGCCATGGAATGAGTTACATCCATGGAATTACAGCCGTGGAGTTACAGCCGTGGAATTGCAGCTGTGGAGTTAAAACCATGGAATTACAGCCATGGAATGAGTTACATCCATGGGGTTACAGCCATGGAATTGCAGCTGTGGAGTTAAAACCATGGTGTTACAGCCACAGAGTTACAGGCATGGAATTACAGCCATGGAGTGAATTGAAACCATTGGGTTACAGCCATGGATTTACAGCCATGGAGTTGTTACAGCCACGAAATGAGTTACAGGCATGGAGTGAATTAAACTCATTGAGTTACAGCTGTGGAATTACAACCATAGAATGAATTACAGCCATGGAGCTGTTGCAGCCATGGAATTATTACAGTCATGCAGTCACAGCCATGGAATAAGTTAGAGCCATGGATTTACAGCCGTGGAATGAGTTAGAGCCATGGAGTTGTTACAGGCATGGAATTACAGCCGTGGAGTGAATTAAAATTGTTGAATTAGAACCATGGATTTACAGCCATGGAGTTGCTACAGCCATGGAGTTACAGCCATAGAATGAATTACATCCATGGAGTTGTTGCAGCCATGCAGTCACAGCCGTGGAATGAGTTAGAGCCATGGAGTTACAGTCATTGCAGCTGTAGAATGAGTTACAGCCATGGAGTTACAGCCATAGAATGAATTACATCCATGGAGTTGTTGCAGCCATGCAGTCACAGCCATGGAATGAGTTAGAGCCATGGAGTTACAGTCATTGCAGCTGTAGAATGAGTTACAGCCATGGAGCTGTTACAGCCATGGAGTTACAGACATGGAGTTAAAACCATGGGGTTACTGCCATGGAATTACCACCATGGAATGAGTTACATCCATGGAATTGTAACAGCCACGGAGTCACAGCCATAGAATTGTTACAGTCATGGAATTGCATCCGTGGAGTTGTTACAGCAATGAAGTCACAGCCAAGGAACTGTTACAGCTAAGGAATTACTGCCCTGCAGTTGCTACAGCCATGGAATTGTTACAGCCATGGAATGAGTTACAGCCATGGAGCTGTTACAGCCATGAAGCTGTTACAGCCATGGGATTGTTACAACCCTGGAATTGTTACAGCTAAGGAGTTGTTACAACCAAGGAATTGCAGCCGTGGAATTGTTGCTGCCATGGAATTGTTACAGCCGTGGAATCACAGCCATGGAATGAGTTACAGCCATGGAATCACAGCCATGGAGCTGTTACAGCCATGCAGTTTCCTGACAGGATGACCAGAAAAACTCCAGGCCCTGGAGGAGATTTCTGCTTGTGCAGGGGGTCAGTAACAGCCCCAGCCCTCCCAAATAGGCACAGGACAGTGACAGCAGTGCAGGGGAGCCAGGGATTGCCTTAAAAAGTCATGGAGGCTGAGGAGAGGCTTTGGACATTTTTCCTGTGGATGCATGTGGAATTCCTCAGTTCATTCACACTGAGGAGCTGCTCTGCAGGCTCACCAGGAGCACGTGGTGCTTTCAAGTTCATTTTTGCAATTGTGAAAGTTCCTTCCCTTCCCTTCCCTTCCCTTCCCTTCCCTTCCCTTCCCTTCCCTTCCCTTCCCTTCCCTTCCCTTCCCTTCCCTTCCCTTCCCTTCCCTCCCTACCCATGGAAAACCGATGGAATTTCTGCAATCCACCACAATTCAGGCCTGAGGGCAGCAAGCCAAGCCCCAGATAAATCCCAGGGAATTTCCCCTTGGTTTCCATGGATTTCTCTCCAGGGAATGATGCAGTTACTTCCCTGCTGGGGGTGTAGATGTTCCCAGCTCTGCTGGTTTTCCATCAGTCTCAGGGGGAGATTTGCAGCTTTTTCCAGCTGGAAAGCTCTTCCCACCCCTGTCTAGGCACAGGGAGGTGCTTGCTCTGGATTTCCAGGGCTCTGCTGGTCTCTGTGATCCCAGGGGCAGAAATCCACCCTTCTCTTGCCCCTGAGGCAGAAATCCACCCCTTTTCTTGCTCCTGGCGCAGAATTCCAGCCCTTTTCCTGGAGCAGGAGGAGCTGCTCTCCCAGATGCTCTCCTGTGTAAAATCGATGCTCTCAAGGCAGGGCTGGAGACATGAGCCTGGTAGCTCTGGTTCTTCAATCTCGTCAACCACGGTGCTCTGTTTAAATCATTAATTACACTCTCAGCTGCCAGACAGGGGCCTCAGGAACCTTGGGCAGGGCAGATTTTTAAATGAGAGAGAGAATTCCTAGGTGGAAATGAGATTGCCTTGGTCTCAGCAAAAAACCTATGGGATAGCTGATAAATATTTTATATCCTCTCCCAGGAATGAGGTTTGCTGCAGATCCCTCCCGCTTGTTGTCTTGGTTTGGAAAGCCAGGTGTCTGTAAAGGAAGGCAGGAGCTTCCCCTAAAATGAAGAATATAAATATAAACCCTCCCAACCCCTCCGAATTGCTATCAATTTTAAATTAAGGGGCTCTCAGGCAACAAATATGGGAGCAAGAAATAACAGTCCTTTAATAGGGAAAAGAAAAAAAAAAGGATAAAATAAACAATGCAGTGAACTAAACCAACAGTGGCAGAGTCAGAACCCAACCTGACACCCTGTGGGTCAGGCTGTTGGCAGCAGTGCCATTGGAATTGTGGCTCAGCCCTCCTGCAGTGTCAGGGCTGGTTCTGCTGGAGCAGGGATCCTGCAGAAAGGTGCAGTCTCTGCCTCTGAAGATCCAGGGGCAGAGGCAGCTGCTGTTCCTCTGGGCAATGCAGTGCAGAAGCCGTGCTGGTGTTGCAGAATCTCCAGATTCTATCCAGGTAGGAATGCTTGGCTCCTCCCTCTGGGCTCCCATCTCCCAATGGGATGCTGTAGTTCTTATCAGCCATGCAGGGACATTCCATAGCTGTTAGCAGCAGGTGTCCCCTCCCGAGGGAGGTGTGATTGTGGTCACTCAGAGAGAGAGATAAGGCAAACTGCCCACTTGACAAAGATAATCTGCCATACAGATGGTAATGGAATACATGTTGCCTTGCAAAACGCTCATGCTCCCTGTGGGAGAGGAATCCAACATCCAGCCCTTCAGACACCCTCAGCTCCTGGCTGTGAAATTCCTGAGGAATTCCCAGGGCCCCATCCATCATGGAGAAACTCTGCCTGGTTGCCTTGCACAGATCCATGAGGATTTCACATAGGGACATGTAAATCCTCTTCCCACAGAGCCCTGCCCGGCACTGGAGGGTGGATCTAACCCCAAATCTGCCCCATTCCAACAGGATCATTCTAATCCATGAGGAGCCTCACTTTTATGGGAAGGCATTTCCTGATTCTGTCATGGATCAGTCTCCGTTGGGCAGTCAGGGCCATCCATCTCCAGGAGTTAAAGAAACTGGACAGAATTCCTCAATAGCCAAATTCTTCCCAGATGCATGAAGCACAGAATTAGAAAACCACATTTCATGGAAAACTGGAAGGTAGGGCAGCCTCCTCCAGGGAAGGGCTCCTGTTCCACGTGAGTGGAGTCAGAAGGAAATGGAATTATCTGATGGGAAAAAATCTTGAGGAAAGCAGAGCTGAGGGAATGGCAGGATGGATAACTTGGAGGAGCTGTTTCTCTTTTTTTCCTCATCTCTCCCCCTGTGCAGCAATTCCCAGCTCTAACCTGTGGGATTCTGGGATCCAGAGGGACAAACTCATTTTCCTGGGGGCAGGGAGTGAAGGAAAGGCAGGAAAGAGTTTAAGAGTTTTCCTGTCATTTACTGACCTGTGAGAGAGCCTTGATTTCCCTGGAGCTGTGTTGGTCTCACTGTCCTGAGCTGGGGACATTCCTGGGACGTGTGGCAGGAGGTGTCCTGCAGCCCAGTGTCACCTCCCCTTGGCCACCTCCTGTCCCTTTGGAGTGCCACACATGAACCTCTGGTTTCTTTTTTCCATTTTAGATTGGAATAATGGCATGGAAATGCTGTGACAAAAGGAAAGTGACACAGGGCCAAGGGGTGGGAAACTGCCCTGGATGTAGCCATGTCCTAAATAAAGTAATTTATTGGAGTTTATTTATTCATGTCCCTTCCTTGGGGCCTTTCTACCAAAATCCCAGGGACAGGAGGTGTCCTGCAGCCCCAGTGTCACCTCTCCTTTGTCATCTTCCTGCACAGGACCAGTCACCTCCTGTGCCCTTGAGTGCCACACATGAACCTCTGGTTTCTTTGGCTGTTTTTTCCATTTTAGACTGGAATAATGGGAGAGGTGCCATGGAAATGCTGTGACAAAAGGAAAGTGCCACGGGCCATGGGGTGGGAAACTGCCCAGTGTGTGGCCATGCTCTAAATAATGTCATTTATTGGAGGTTATTTATTCATGTCTTTCTACCAAAATCCCAGGGACAGGAGGTGTCCTGCAGCCCCAGTGTCACCTCCCCTTGGCCACCTCTGGTTCCTTTGGCTGTTTTTTGAATTTTGGATTGGAACAATGGGAGATGTGCCATGGAAATGCTGTGCCATGGGGCCATGGAGTGGGAAACAGCCCTGGATGTGGCCATGCCCTAAATAAAGTAATTTATTCAAGTTTATTTATTCAAGTCCCTTTCTTGGACACCTCCTACCAAAATCCCAGTGCTCCCCAGTGACTCCTGCAGCCTCTGGTGCTGTGCTGGGTGGGAAAACCTTGATCTTCAAACACCAGGCTGCTGATATTGAAGAGAAATTTTGTATTTAAGCCCCATTTTGTAATGTTATAAAGAGTTAATGGCTCAAAGATGTCCTTCCCCTCCCAGATGTGTCTGCTTGGGCCGTGGTTTGATGAGCTCACCTGGGCACGGCCTCGAGGATCCTTTATGGGGAGGTTCGGCCGGGTTGGATTCCATCACAAACACCAACAAACAATTCCCCCCTGCTTATTAACACTTTGTAAATTTATTAACACTCTGTAAAATGTCTGTAAATGGAACCCTAATGTACAGCATGGCCCGGGGCAGCCCCTCAATGAAAAGGCATCCAGAGGCAGCTCTCCAAGCCTCAGCAGTGGTTTTGTGATGCTGTGGCAGGAGGCCAGATGTTTTCAGGGCAGCTCTGGCTTTGCTCTGGTGTGCAGCACAGGGCTGGATGGATTCTGCTTCTTTTCTCAATCAGAAAATATCTTGGGTTTCAGGAGAGGCTTTGGAACCTCAGGGTTTGGGATGGACCCGCCAGGGCTGCCTTTGCTCAGCTCTGCTGGGTTTGGAACACCTTGCACTCCTTCACACGGAGCTTTTCCCTCTCCTTGGAGCTGCAGTGGGAGCACGAGGGAGCTGCAGGGACTGGGCTTGGGGATGGAGCTAGGGCTGTAGGACTGAGCTTGGGGATGGTCCCACGAGGCCAGGGGAGCTGCAGGATGGAGCTCAGGGCTAGTTTTGGGAACTCTGCTGGATCTGCAGGACTGAGCTCGGGCCTGGTTCCAGGAGCTCGAGGGAGCTGCAGGACTGAGCTCAGAGCTGGTTCCAGAATTCTGAAGGAGCTGTGGCTGCAGGACTGAGCTCGGGGCTGGTTCCTGGAGCCCGAGAGAGCTGCAGGACTGAGCTAGGGAGTAGTTCCAGGAGTCCTGCTGGAGCTGGGGCTGCAGGACTGAGTTTGAGGCTGGTTTTAGGAGTTCTGCCAGAGCAGGGGCTGTAGGACTGAGCTCAGGGCTGGTTCCAGGAGCCCAAGGGAGCTGGGGCCACAAGACTGAGCTCAGGGCTGGTTTTAGGAGCCTGAGGGAGCTGGGGCTGGAGGACTGAACTTAGGGCTGGTTCCAGGAGCCCGAGGGAGCTCTGAGAGCTCTGTAAGCTGAGCCCAAGTTACAAAACCACGGGATTGCAGTCAGGCTTCATCTCTGGATATCGACTTTCCCTTCTCAGCCTAGCCACAGCCTGCAAAGGTCTGGACTCCATGGCCTGGGAGGGTTTTGGGAGCTGTGGGAATGCTCGGCTGCAGGGAGATAAAGAGTTCAGATCATCTCACTTCTCCTGAAATCCCAGGCTGGAGCCCTCTCATGAGTGTGAACACACAGGCAGTGCTGGCTGGGCTGGGAGAGCCTGGGCTCCCCTTCCCAATCCCAATTTTAACAGTTTGTCCTTCTGGAAAACAGACAAGAGGCTGATTCACTGGAGGAGAAACACCTCAAAGTTCTAGTTCAAATATTCACCATCTTTTATTTTTCCTTCTTCTCTCTTTGTTCAGTTCTGTCCATCTCCTGAAAGTTCCAACTCTCTAATTCCATGTACTCAGTGCTGGGTTTTATTAAAAATTCCTGGGGGCTTGATGTGACCAGACTGAGGATGGAAAAGCACCCAGTGATGTCACAGACATGTTTCATGAAAAATCCTTTCCTTAGAATTTTTCCTCCTGAGAAGCTGGGAGGCCTCAGGAACAAAATGTAAACAATGATTATCTGCTGCTGTGGAATGCAACAGGTGCATCTGTGATTGGTCTCATGTGGTTGTTTCTAATTAACGGCCAATTACAGTCCAGCTGTCTGGACTGTCTCAGTCAATCACAGGATTTTATCATTCCATTCCTCTTCCTTTCTTTGCTAGCCTTCTCATGAAATCCTTTCTTCTATTCTTTTAGTATAGTTTTAATATAATATATATATCTTAAAATAATAAATCAGCCTTCTGAAACATGGAGTCAGATCCTCATCTCTTCCCTCATGCTGGGACCCCTGTGGACACCACCACACAGTGATTACCCAAAGGCAAAGCATTTTTGGGTTTCAATGTGAAGCAGGGAATTGTTTCTATTTATAGGGAAAACTGTGTGTGGGTCCTAAACAGGATTTTGCAAATTCACATTCCCAGGATTTCTCCTTCCCTGCCAGCATTTCACACGGACACAACCCTATAATTCAGGGACTTGGTGACCCCACACATTTCATTTTCTTTGCCATCCTATTCCCCTCTGGTTCCAAGAGCAGGAATTTCCTGCCAGTGCCTGCAGAGCCGAGCCAGCCACGAACACTCCCTGGTTTTGCACGGATTCTGCTTTTCCAGATCCAGCTTCTCCTCATTCATTCCTCCTTCCCTTTTTCTTTCCCTCATCCATTCCCAGCAGCCTTTCCTCTCACAGCAGAAACTGCACCGCTACATTAACAATTAATAACAGAGAAGCAACTACGAGAAAAATGGACAATAAATCAGCTTTAATTGGACAGGAATGTTGCCAGGTATCCTCCTGCCCATTTTCCATCCAGGCTCAGCCAGGCTCCCACCCTTTGAGCTCCAGAACACTCCTCTTGGAGGTTGATTCCGAGGATTTTGGTGACATCCACGTGCTGGGTCAGGGCTGAACCAACACAGGATGCACCTGACAGAGCTCAGGAGCACAGAGCAGGCTTTTATTGCCATGGAAATGCAATGAAGTGTCTGGAAACCTTGAAACCAGCCCAGGCTGGGCTCGGGTTCCTGCAGCAGGAAGTGTCTCCAGTTGGGAAGAGGCAGATGGTTCAAAACCCTGACAGCAGCAGCTCTGCGGGCTCCAGCCCAGAGCTCTGGCCCGGAACAGAAATCCTGAGAGGTGCCCAAAGCTTCCTGAGAGAGCAGAGCAGCCTGGAACCTGTGGGCATTTTAAACCTGGGACTGGAGCCCTCCCCTCTAGTGTCACAGTCAGACCCTGGCCTGGGGGATGCAGCCTTGACCCAAACGTGGCTGGAGCCCAAATGTGCCAGAGAAATCAACCCCAGAGACAGAAAAGCTCAAACCTCACCTCATTTCATTGCTGGGGGTCTTTATGGAGTCATGGAATGGTTTTGGTGGGAAGGGACATTAGAGATCCCCCAGTGCCACCCCAGGGACACCTCCCACTGTGCCAATGCCCAGCCTGGCCTTGGGCACTGCCAGGGCTCCAGGGGCAGCCACAGCTGCTCTGGCAATTCCAGCCCAGCCCCTGCCCACCCTGCCAGGGAACAATTCCCAATTGCCAAGATCCCATCCAGCCCTGCCCTCTGGCACTGGCAGCCATTCCCTGCCTCCTGTCCCTCCATCCTTGTCCCCAGTCCCTCTGCAGCTCTCCTGGAGCCCCTTCAGGCCCTGCAAGGACGCAATTATTTTGTCCCAAAGCTTCTGTTCTCCAGGCTGAACAGCCCAAATTCTCTCAGTCTTTCCCAAACCCCTCATTAGGAGCAGATATCACATCCAGAACCTGAGTGATATCACAGATATCACTGCCAACACCTGAGCTCCCAGCTATCTGGGCAACAGGGAAATCCCACCTTGGAAGTGACTCCAGGCAGTGCCAGCATTGGGATGTGAACACGGGATGTGGATTTACTCGGACACAAATCTGTGTTCACACCACAGGAATCCTTAAAATATCAGCCCTGTTTTTGTTTGTGTGTGGGATTTCTGCTCTGAGAAAAGTGTCCCAAGCTCTGCCCCTTTCGATCTGTCCCTTCTTTCCTTCCTCACTTTCAAGATCCCATCTGTGAGGTAGGAGCAATTAGGAATAATTAGCATGGTCACCAAGCCCCTCATTAGTGTTTCTTTGGGATGGGAAACAGCCTGAGCAGCTTCTGGAAGATAACTTCACCCATATCCTGCCCGATTCATTCTCACAGATATCAAATGCCAGACTTTCCAAGGAACAGGGTAATTGTGCTGGGGTGACTTTATGATGCTTGGATCCCCATTGCTCTGTATCTTGGTTTGAACAGCCAGGTGTCTGCTAAGGAAGGCAGGAGCCTCCCCTGAAATGGAAAATGCAAACCCCCTCCCTCTGAATTGCTATAAATTTGAAATTAAAAGGCTCTCAGGAAAAGAATAACAGTACTAGGAAATTAAAAATACAAATGCAATGGTACAAACAAACCCTGCCAGAGTGAGAGCAGGCCCTGGCACGCTGTGGCTCAGGCTGGTGGCACAGCCCCATGCCAGGGGGGCTCAGCCCTCCTGCAGTGCCAGCTGTGGCTCTGCTGCAGCAGGGATCCTGCACAAGGGGGGAGTTTTCCTCTGCAGCTCCAGGGCTGCTGCAGATGGGCCTGGGCTCCCTCTGGCCATGCAGGGCAGCAGAAAGCTGCTCCTCTGGCAATGCAGGGGGCAAAGGCTGCTGTGCTGTGCCAGGCTCAGATTGCATCCAGGCAGGAATGCTTGGCTCCTGCCCTGGGCGCAGCATCTGCCCATGGGATGCTGGAATTGGATCAGCCCTGCAGGGACACTCAGTGGCCATGGAGAGCAGAGATCTCCTGGAGGGAGGATTGGCTGTGGGAGAGATGAAGAAAACTGCCCCAAGCACAGCAGAGAACTGCCCCAGCTCTGACAGGTGGGCACAGAACACACACCCAGACACATCTTGTAACCTAAGACAGCTGAGAAATGAATTTTGCATCTTTAAGACTGGTTCTGGGAGTGAAGGGGACTGGAAGAAGCACACAGTTTGTTTTCAGAAACTGCACCCTTCTCCTGGACTGCGATGTCTGCAGCACAGACAGACAGACAGACAGTGGGACAGAGCTCTCCTTTGCTTTTAGTTCGGTTTTAGCTCACTGAGGCTGAGAAATTCCCTGGACTGTGGTTTTTCTTTGGACCTGTTTAAACCTGCTCTGCACTGAACACCCAGCTGAGCACCGGCAGCTCCACCTGTGACCCACTGGGCTGGGCCTGGACTGCGGCATTTCCAGCCTGATAAGAGACTGATAAGGGACTGATAACAGACTGAGTGAGCTGAGCTACAGCCCATGGAGGCACTTTCTGAGTTTGTAATCTCTTCAGAACAGCGAGAGGTTTTATTGTTTAGTATTGTTCTGGTGAATGCTTTGCCTGTTAAATAAGCAGTTTTTCCACTTTTCTTCAAGAAAAACTTTTCCCCAACCAACTTGGGGAGGGACTGCTGGAATCCGCTTTCTAGAGGAACCACTTTGGAGGTTTTCTCCCAAATTTGCCCTAAACCAAGGCAGTAATGATGCCCTGAGTGTCTTGGAAAGGAGGAATTCCATAGGAAAATGTTGCTATAGGACATGAAATAACACAACGCGGACACGTTGCTCTTTCAAGGTAAAAGAGATTTTAAATTTCTGATTCCAACATTTATAGATTTCCAGAAGTGACAGTGGATTGGAGGGTGTCAGTGCCACCTCTCCAATGGCACTGGAAAAACCAACAGTCCATCAAATTTCTCCTCCTCCATAAAAGAATGTAAAACAATAAGTATTTACATAAAGTGTGTGAGAACGTTCGTTACAAGAATGTGAACATCAGAAGGCTTAGAAAAACCTAAAAAATCAGGGTGACAGGAAAATGGGCAAGGTGCTGAATTCCAAGTGGGGTGTTTGGATCAGGTTCCATCAGCTCCTATTTTATACCCTCTTGTCAAAAAATGACCTTTTCCTTCCATGGAACTGACAAAGGGAGGGCAAGAAATGGAGCTCCCCCAATGAAATCTCTGCAGGAGGAAAACAGGAAGCATTTCTTGGAAATCTCTCATTTCCCTCACTCCCATAATTGCCCGGTGTGGAATTGCTGGGTTTTTCTCTCTAGTCAGGCATTTTCCCTGGGTTATAAATACATTATAAAAGTACCAGATCGTGAAGTTTACAAGTGGTGTGAGGGCTGAGTTGCTGCGTAATTACCCTGGATTTGCTCTCAGGCATGGCTGTCTTCAACTCTTATCTTGCAGGATCTGGTGGGCAGCAGGAACAGCCAGAAAAATAAAAATAAAAGTAAAGAACAAAGGAATTATCCTGGTATTTGGTGGCTTAATTCCAACATAAATCCTGCTCAGGAGAGCTGGAATGCTGTGGGACAGAGTGAAAATCCCCTGGTTTTCACATCCAAACACCCCAAACCACTGAAGTTTCCCACCCTCAGCTTGAAACCTCAGAGATTCTGCAGCCAAGAACGGCACAATTGACAAATGGGAATTCCAAGCAGGAGCTGCTGTGGGATTAAAGGCCAGGAAAGGGAAAAATGAAATATTTCCAACTGGAGAAACATGCAGAAGCTTTGCTGCTGAAGACAGGGATTGTATTTGCTGTTGTCCAGAGCAAAAACCCCACACAGCACTCGCTCCTTTAAAACAGTTCAGTGGTGTTGGGGCAGGGGCAAAACAAAGCCAAAAATTCCCAGTTTTGCTTTCCAGACCATCTTTTGCCCAATGGGTTTTTCACTGAATGAGTCTTTCCACAGACAGAGGCTCATTACACTGAGAATTTGCTGTTCCCTCCCCAGTTTTTCATCATGGAATGGGTCAGGCTGGGAGGACCCCATGGGGTCACTGGTGCCAGTCCCTGCTCCAGCAGGGCCCTCCCAGAGCTCAGAGCACAGCAGAGTGTCCCTGTGGCTCTGGGATGTCCCAGCGAGGAGACTCCCTGGTAATAAAAAACAAAACCAAACCAAAACTAAAACCAAAACCCAAAACAAACCCCCCCCAAAAAAAGCCTCCCAAAAACCAACCAAACAACAAAAAATAGAAAAAAAAAATAAACCCCCAACTCCCCCAAAAGAAACCACAAACAAAACCCCCAACATTAAAAAAAAAAAAAAAATCCAAACCAAACAAAAAACCCCAAAACAAAGCAACAACAAAACCGAACTGAAAACCTTAAAAGGCCTTTCTGGGCTTTGTCCAGGACTTGGGCACTGCCCAAGGAAGTTTTTCCTCATCTCCAGTGGGACTTCCTGGGCTCAGTCCCTGCCTATTGAAAAGCAGGGTGCCCCCGTCACAGGGAATGATTGGCGTCTGACCCCATTGATTCAGAATGCTGAACAATTGCTTTATTAAACTATACTATATCACATTAATACTCTATTATAACGATCCAAGAATACTAAAAGAAGACTAAAAAACCCCCATGACTGTCTCCAGACAGCCAGGACACAGCTTTGACCCAACAGGCCAATTAATATAAACAACCATCACCAGAATCCCATTGAGAACTCCCTTCAGGTGAACAATCTCCATAACACATTCCACACGTGCAAAAACAACAGGAGCGGAGAATAGAGATAAGAATTGTTTTCTCTTTCTCTGAGGTTCCTTGCTGAAATTCCCAGGTGTCCTGGGATGAGGTTATGATGCTGTATCCTCATTCCTGTGTTCTGTTTATGCTGGATATGCCTTCTTCTGGGCCTTCCAGACTGGCTCTGAAGAGAGAAAGTTTTGTTTGGGTTTTCTTATCAGCTGCTCCCCCACGGCTGGCGGGACACACAGACAAGGCAGTACATGGTGCTGCTTTTGCTTTTTGCTTTGCTTTTTGCTTTTTGCTTTGCTCTTGCTTCTGCTTTGCTCCTGCTTTGCTCTCGCTTTTTGATCCTGCTCATTAGTTAGTTTAGCTAAGCAGTCCAAATTTTCCCTGGGCTGTTTCTCCTTTCCCTTTTTTGGACCCACTCGAACGTGCTCCGAGCTGGGACCTGGGAACACCGAGAGTTTGCACCTTGTGGCTGCAGCAGCTGCCCCAGCACAGGAGGGACTGAGAACAGAGCGACCACCCCCAGAGAGACTTTCTGACTTTGTCATCTTTGTCAGAGCGGTGACAGAGTGGTGTCACCTGGTATTGTTCATTCTGTGTGCTGGGGGTGCTGTGCCTGTTCAATAAACAGGTTCTTTCCACTTCTCTCTGAGGAATCCTTCCCAAACCAGTGTGGGGAGGGGCTGTGCGGGTTTGCTTTCTGGAGGGGCCCCCTTGGGAGGTTTTCTCCCAAATTTGCCCTAAACCAGGACATCAGGAAATACTCTTGGGAAATTGTGCCTGCTGCTCTCTGTGAAGAGAGCTGCGGCTTCACCTGCCCATGGCTCTGGTGCCATTGCTGGGGCCTGGAGCAGAGCCTGACCCTGCACACTGGACACACAAAGTGCCCTCAATGCCCCCTCTCACAGCCCCTCATTTGCTGATAATTCTCTGTAATCAGCTATTTTCTTAAATAAATACAACCCCGCCTCCCAGCAGAATTCCCGTTTGGAACTTCACACAGAACAGTAGCATTTTGGTGAAGCTGTAACAGGCAGAGCTTTACAATTCTGGGATGCCACCAGCTCTGTCCCAGATAAATTGGTGTCAGCACACCTTTGATGAATTATTATGGGCTGCATACACAGGAAAAGCCACATCAGGGATCTCCAAAGTGCTGTTAACCAACAAAACGACCCCGAAATCAAAATCCAGCCCAGCACGC